>NC_054500.1:15581007-15686613 GCF_017639515.1 Carcharodon carcharias
GGAGTCAGCGGTATATCACCAGAGCTGATCATGGCCTGGGAGGTTGAGTGCAAAAGCATTTCCAGCCCAAAAAAATATGACTTATATTCCTAATATTGATTTTTTAATATTTTGATAGCACTTTTCACCATCCCAGGACTTCCCAAAGGCAGCCAATGGAGTTGTTCTAAGGTAGAAAATGCAGCAGCCAATTTGCGCACAGCAAGCTCCCACAAACAGCGATGTGGTAAGTGAGCAGATCTGCCTTTAGTGATGTTGGTTGAGGGCCAACTGTTGGTCAGGACATCAGAGTGACACCTCCTGCTGCTCCTTGAAACAAATGGGATCGGTTGCATCCACCTGAGAAGGCAGACTGGGCCTCAGTTTAATGTCTCATCCCAAAAGACGGCACCTCCGACAGGGCAGCACTCCCTCAGTATCGCACTGGGAGTGTCAGCCTAGACGATGGGCCCAGCCCTCTGGAAAAAGGTGTGAACTCACAGCCTGCTGTCTCAGGCAAGAGCATGGTGTACTTCAGTATCGTCATGACGAATACCCCCCACCCCCCCCACCCCCGCCTCAATGAGTTATGATAGGTCCAGCCTGTGGATTATAGAGATTTGGTTGTGTTATCATCACATCATAAAATACAAAAGAACATTGAGGTTGGCAGGGCAAGTTGATAAGGCCATTAAAAAAAATACAGGATCCTTGACTTTGTAAATTGAAGCAAAGTAGAGAACGGGGGAGTCTTTGTGAATAATGGAGTAATGCGTTCAGTACAAACTGCACTTTGTTAGTTTAACTCTTTCTCCAATCAGAATGGGGCAGGTGCTGGATCCTATGGATCCTCGTCGCCAGCTTGTTGAGGGGTGGCTGAGTTGGTACTATTGATAGGGTCGATCAGCAGATACATCTCAGGCGGAAACTTTAAGTTTATTCACAAAGGCACTCAGCAACTACACATGCACTTTCACTTCAAACTCTATCTTTCCACTTCTCACCACGAACTACAGAGGTAGCCCGCGCTACTCTCCTATTGGGTACCAAAGATCACGTGATCTTCCTTAACCAGCATTATTCTTAAAGGTATATCACACACTGAATCAAGCCATAATTACCACAGTGGGAGAAGTTTGAGAATTCGTTGGTAAGTTTAATCCTTATCATGTG
This sequence comes from Carcharodon carcharias, assembly GCF_017639515.1. Classification (NCBI taxonomy): domain Eukaryota; kingdom Metazoa; phylum Chordata; class Chondrichthyes; order Lamniformes; family Lamnidae; genus Carcharodon; species Carcharodon carcharias. Next base: position 15,582,160 of record NC_054500.1, read on the forward strand.
ACAAAGGGAGACAATTTAAATAGATGATTTGAGCTGTTTCACTGGTGGGTTTCTGTTATGGAGTTTTCGCTGCACACCTGTTGGATAGCAGAAAGTTTGGTGTATGATGGGAGGGGTGGTGGCGGTGGGTGGTGGTGCGGGGGGAGATGGGTGGGGCAGGGCTAAAGTCAGGTGGTCTGCCAAGTCAGGCAACTAAAAGTGACGCCGATGTAAATGTTAACTTTTCACGCTGGCACATTCGCTATCACCCATCGTCGGTGACAAACCTGGGCAATCTTCAGCCGCACAGTGCGCCCGCACTGTTTATGATTCACGGAGGGACAACATCACCGCAACTTGCCAGGGAATGGGCAATGCCCACAGGGTTGCCAAACTTCCAGGATTGGCCTGGAGTCTCCAGGAATTGAAGATCAATCTCCAGGACACTGCTGTGTGCCACCCTGGAGAAAAATCACTGGGACATTAAAAAAGATTGTTATGTTTTAGCATTTTCTTTGAACGTTTCTCTTTACCAGATATAAAAATATTGAAAATGGGGGAGAAAAGGCTGTTTGGCATCATCCAATTGGGTGATGAGTCTTTGTGCTTTCCAGTTGGTGTAGGAAGGCCATACGTCACAAGGATGGACATGTTGGCCGACTAATGGCTGGAGTGTGGGGGCGAATCATGTGATGGAACCTCCAGGAATACACTTAATCACAGTTGACATCCCTAACTATCATGGAGGGCACAACCCTGCTCCATTCAGCGTCCCGGCTAGGACTGTAAAGAGGAGTGAAGATTAGAACGAAGTCATTCGAATTGAGAAACACACAGGTTGGCAAAAGGTTTTTAATCGACCTGTTTAAGGAATTTTCAACTCTAACTGTTGGCCCAACTGTTGGTACAATTCTTGTAAATGTGAATATCTGTAAACTTGCCAGCATCGCACATTCCTGAACATTTGGTCCACGGGACATATGTGTCTGTGGTTTTCTTCATGAATCAGCTCATCAAACCTTACTCTCCCCATTCTTTTGATATTCTTCTCTCTAAAGCAATTGCCTAATCTCTTTTTAGACAAGGTCATAGTCTCAGGCTCAAAAACACTTGAATTCCACTCTTAATGGAGTACAGAAGTAGGAGTGCAAGCCATTCAGTTACTGGAACCAGTTCCATCATGTTGTTAAATCATTTCTAACAACTTTATCTGTCCATCTCAGTTCCCAAACCCTTCATATACTTTGCCTAACAGAAGTCTACTGAGCTCTGTTCTGAAATTTTTAATTAACTCCCCAGGCCCAAAGGCGTTTCCTGGGAGAACACTCCAGATTTCAGTGTGAAAAAATGCTTCTTGACATCAGTCCTGCATAGCCAAGCTCCAATGTTAAGTTTATGCCCCCTTGTTCTGGATTCCACCCACCAGAGGGAATAGTTCCCTATCTACCTTATCTAATCCTTTAATCAGCTAAAATACCTCAATTAGATCACTTCTTCATTTTCTCTATTCCGAATCTCATCTGTACAGCCTATCCCTACCATCTAACCCCTTCACCCTTGTCAAGTCACCTTCTATACAGAGACAATTATTCTAAACTTGCCTTTGACTGGAATAACGATGACCTAGAATGAATTACAGGCTGGAATCTAATCGAGGGGTTCAGGGTGGTTTATATATAGAATAACAGGGACCCGGCAGTGAGTTACAGGCTGGAATCTAATCGAGGGGTTCAGGGTGGTTTATATATAGAATAACAGATAACTGGGAGTGAGTTACAGACTGGAATCTAAATGAGGGGTTCAGGGTGGTTTATATATAGAATAACAGATACCCGGGAGTGAGTTACAGACTGGAATCTAATTGAGGGGTTCGGGTGGTTTATATATAGAATAACAGATACCCGGGAGTGAGTTACAGACTGGAATCTAATTGAGAGGTTCGGGTGGTCTATATATAGAATAACAGATACCCAGGAGTGAGTTATAGACTGGAATCTAATTGAGGGGTTCGGGTGGTTTATATATAGAATAACAGATACCCGGGAGTGAGTTACAGACTGGAATCTAATCAAGGGGTTTGGGGTGGTTTATATACAGAATAACAGATACCCGGGAGTGAGTTACAGACTGGAATCTAATCGAGGGGTTCGGGGTGGTGTATATATAGAATAACAGATACCCGGGAGTGAGTTACAGACTGGAATCTAATCGAGGGGTTCGGTGTGGTTTACAGATAGAATAACAGATACCTGGGAGTGAGTTACAGACTGGAATCTAATCGAGGGTTTTGGATGGTTTATATATAGAATAACAGATACCTGGGAGTGAGTTACAGACTGGAATCTAATCGAAGGGTTCGGGGTGGTTTATATATAGAATAACAGATACCCGGGTTTGAGTTACAGCCTGGAATCTAATCGAGGGGTGCAGGGTGGTTTATATGTAGAATAACAGATACCCGGGAGTGAGTTACAGACTGGAATCTAATCGAGGGGCTCGGGGTGGTTTATATATAGAATAACAGATACCCTGGAGTGAGTTACAGAATGGAATCTAATCGAGGGGTTCAGGGTGGTTTATATATAGAATAACAGATACCCGGGAGTGAGATACAGACTGGAATCTAATCGAGGGGTTCGGGAACTCAATCAGATTGTGATTCAATTGTCATGTTCCTTGGGAAGCCGTGGGTCGAACCTGCGACCGTTACCCCACCTCACTCCTTCCAGTCTAAATATTTCCGTATCGCTTCCAATGCTACCCCACTGACGTGTGAGGGGAGGGTCAGGGGGTACGGTGGGTGGGGTGGGGGTAGTGAGGATTCTGGCCTGTGTCTGGCGGGTGGGAAAGGGTGGGACGGCCTGTTGACATGGGGTGGCTTGGTTTAAGATTGTGTCAGCCAGGCTTTGTGATTCACTGTGAGGAAATTGCAAGTAATTAAATTTGTAACGAGGAAATGATGCCTATTGTTGGGAATCAGAATTAAAACAAAATCAAAATTAAGAATTCTCTCCACAAGAACGCTGCTGTGAGCGGCTCCAGATGCTTTCCTCAGATTGAAGATCAAAGGCCCGACAAGTAATTAAATATTACTGAGGTGACAGCTGATTGACCTCAAACTTCTCCGTATGATGCACTGGGAATTGTGGAATAACACACATCGTTCTTCAGTTTGCTGGTAAATCTTTCTTTAACAGTAACCATTCTGAAACATCTTCAAAATCGTGATGGTTTTAAGGGTCCCTGTTTATTCAGCAGGGTAAGGATTACTCTGTGTAACTGTACAGAGTCAATGTTTATTCAGCAGGGTGAGGATTATTCACTGTAACTATACAGAGTTACTGTTTATTCAGCAGGGTGAGGATTATTCACTGTAACTGTACATAGTCACTGTTTATTCAGCAGGGTAAGGATTAGTCACTGTGTAACTGTACAGAGTCACTGTTTATTCAGCAGGGTAAGGATTAGTCACTGTGTGACTGTACAGACTCAGTGCTTATTCAGCAGGGTAAGGATTAATCACTGTGTAACTGTACAGGGTCACTGTTTATTCAGCAGGGTAAGGATTAGTCACTGTGTAACTCTACAGAGTCACTGTTTATTCAGCAGGGTAAGGATTAGTCACTGTGTAACTCTACAGAGTCACTGTTTATTCAGCAGGGTAAGGATTAGTCACTGTGTAACTGTACAGAGTCAGTGTTTATTCAGCAGGGTAAGGATTAGTCAATGTGTAACTGTACAGAGTCACTCTTTATTCAGCAGGGTAAGGATTAGTCACTGTGTAACTCTACAGAGTCACTGTTTATTCAGCAGGGTAAGGATTAGTCACTGTGTAACTGTACAGAGTCACTGTTTATTCAGCAGGGTAAGGATTAGTCACTGTGCAACTGTACAGAGTCACTGTTTATTCAGCCGGGTAAGGATAACTCTGTAACTGTACAGAGTCACTGTTTATTCAGCAGGGTAAGGATTAGTCACTGTGTAACTGTACAGAGTCACTGTTTATTCAGCCGGGTAAGGATAACTCTGTAACTGTACAGAGTCACTGTTTATTCAGCAGGGTAAGGATTACTCTGTGTAACTGTACAGAGTCTCTGTTTATTCAGCAGGGTAAGGATTACTCTGTGTAACTGTACAGAGTCACTGTTTATTCAGCAGGGTAAGGATTACTCTGTGTAACTGTACAGAGTCTCTGTTTATTCAGCAGGGTAAGGATTAGTCACTGTGTAACTCTACAGAGTTACTGTTTATTCAGCAGGGTAAGGATTATTCATTGTGTAACTGTACAGAGTCAGTGTTTATTCAGCAGGGTAAGGATTATTCACTGTGTAACTGTACAGAGTCTCTGTTTATTCAGCAGAGTAAGGATTAGTCAATGTGTAACTGTACAGAGTCAGTGTTTATTCAGCAGGGTAAGGATTATTCACTGTGTAACATACAGAGTCACTGTTTATTCAGCAGGGTAAGGATTATTCACTGCGTAACTGTACAAAGTCAGTGTTTACTCAGCAGGGTAAGGATTACTCTGTGTAACTGTACAGAGTCTTTGTTTATTCAGCAGGATAAGGATTACTCTGTGTGCAACATAGAGAGTCACTGTTTATTCAGCAGGGTAAGGATTATTCACTGTGTAACTGTACAGAGTCACTGTTTATTCAGCAGGGTAAGGATTATTCACTGTGTAACAGTATAGTAATGTTGGTGCATTTGGGGCTAGATGATGAATGGGGATATACACCTCAGATGCTCAGGTGTCACCTGAAACCCATGATATAATTTCATATATCATGAGCCAGTTTGCTGTTATTCATTCTCAGGATGTGAGCATCACCTAAAAAGTCAGCAATAACGGGCCATCCCTGGTTGCCCCTTGACAATATAATGAAGCACTCCTTCTTGAGCCGCTGGAGTCCATGTGGTGTAGGTACACCCACAGTGCTGTTAGGGAGGGAGTTCCAGGATTTTGACCCAGCGACAGTGAAGGAACGGCCGTTATATTTCCAAGTCAGGATGGTGAATGACTTGGTGGGGAACTTGTCCTTCTAGGTGTTAGAGGTCATGGATTTGGAAATGCCAGGGCCAAGAGCCATAAGGCGATGTAAGCGGTAAAGAGAGTTTGCACTGAAAGTTTACTAAGTTGGTTTTATTTGATGCAGAACTTGCCCTTTGATTCTGAGGGTAGCGCAAGCTGGATTTCACTGCTCAGGCAGAAGGAACAAAGGAAGCTGAGGAAGTGGGAAATTTCAAACAAGAAATCATGGAAAACCTGCGACAGCTCATCCAGAGTGTGTGGAGAGGGCAGAGGGTTCAGATTTCAGGCGCTGGTTTTGAGGACTTTAAGACTGTTATTTCCACCTCCTTCACTTATCGCCTGAATTTGCTCCTCTCTCAGCTCATCTGCTGCCAAAACCTTCATTTGTGTCTTTGTTACTTGTAGATGTAAACTGTTCCAGAGGTCTCGTGGCTGGTCTCCCACATTCTGACTTCCGTGAACTCGAGGTCATCCAAAACTCTGCCGCCCGGGTCTTAACTCACACCAAGTCCCGTTCCCCCCTCACCCCCCTCTGCTGGCTCCAGGTCAGGCAACGCCTTGATTCTAAAATTCCCATCTTTGCCTTCAAATCCCTCCGTGTCCTCGCTCTTCCCTACCTCTGTAATCTCCTCCAGCCCCACAACCCTCTGAGATCTCAGTGCTCCTCTAACTCTGGTCTCTTGAACACCCCCAATTTTAATTGCTTCATCATAGCACCGCACTTTCAGTTGCCTGGGCCCCAGGCTCTGGAATCCCCTCCCTAAACCCCTTCACCTTTCTACCTCGCATTCCACCTTTACGATGTTATTATGCGCTAATACTACACTGGCTACCAGATTAAGATAATTAGTCAAGCTCGTAACATGGCTCATTTATACTTGCTCAAAGTGGCAAACATTCATACACAGGGGTCCGTTCTCTGCAAACTAAAGGAATATGTTCAAGCCTTGCGCCTTTTTTGAATTACCCAGGAGCTTGGGGAGCCTATAGCTCCCCGTTGCTTTCCCCATGGCAACACCTCAGCCAATTAGGGTCGACTTGCCAGCCAATCAGCATACTTTTCCCCTTCAGTGTAAATTGTTGCGATCATTTGAAATTTGACATTCTTGCATTTGTCCTGATGAGCTCAAGATGAAAAACTTTGGCAACATGAGGGATCTTGGTGAATGTCCACAGATCCTGAAGGTAGAGGACCAGTCGATAAGGTGGTTAAAAAAGCATATGGAATCCTTTCCTTTATTAGCAGAGGCATAGAATATAAGAGCAGGGAGGTTATGCTGGAACTGTGTAAATCATTAGTTAGGTCACAACTTGAGTGCTGTGTGCAGTTCTGGTCACCGCATTACAGAAAGGGTGTTATTGCATTAGACAGGGTACAGAGGAGATTTACGAGGGTGTTGTCGGGACTGGAAAATTGCAGCGATGAGGAGAGATTGGAGAGGCTGGGGTTGTTCTCCTTGGAACAGAGGAGGCTGAGGGGAGATTCAATTGAGGTGTACAAAATTGTGAGGGGCCTGGTTAGAGTGGATGGGAAGGGCCTGTTTACTTTAGCAGGGAGGTCAGTGACTGGGGGGGGCATAGATTTAAAGTGATTGGTAGAAAGGTTAGGGAGGGAGATGAGGAAAATCTTTCCACCCGGAGTGTTGTGGTGGGGGGGGGTCTGGAACTCACTGCCTGAAAGGGGAGTGGAGGCAGAAACCTTCAACTCGCTGAAAAAGGATCTGGATGTGCACCTGAAGTGCTGTAACCTGCAGGGCTACAAACACTGGAAAATGGGGTGAGGCTCGTTTCTCAGTCGGCGAGGATACGATGGGCCGAGTGGTCTCTTTCTGTGCTGTAAACTTACCGTGATTCGAAGGTGTCTCCTTTCTCAGCACGACTTAAGATGCTGCTTAAAACATCTCCGAGTCTTTGCTGACCTGGGCCCTAACACATGATTCGGTGTCACGTTTTGTTCTGAAGCGCCCGGGGATGTTTCATTATGTTAAAGGCGCTATGCGTAATCTAAGTTGTTGTTGTGAGGCAGAACCTGTGCTTCAGCTGCTGGCTTCCCTGATCTTTGCCTCAGACGTTGTCTCACTTGCTTCCGGGGCTTTCTCTCCCTCAGCAAGGGCACCGACAAGGGCAGCGCACATGCCCATTACGGGCTGCGGTGACCCCACGGTTGAGTCCTGACTATGTCGATCTTTCAATTTGTCTAAAATATTCATTGCCTAGTGTTCGTGGGTCGATCTTCACGCTCATCAGTAACTCACTGTCACCACCTTATGGCAGCTCTGGTGAGTTTTCCACAGCCTTATTCGGAAAAGTACTGGAGAACAGCAACAGTTTACATTTGCGTAGCGCCGCTGACGTAGCGAAACGTCCCAAGGCCTTCACAGGAGCGTTACAACACGAAGCACAGCACCGAGCCACACCGGGAGATAATGGGTCAGGTGGTCAAAGGGGTGGGGTTTGAAGGAACGTCTTACAGGAGGAAAACGAGGTAAAGAGGGGGAGGGGTTTGGGGAGGGAATTCCAGAACTTGGGGCCCAGGCAGCTGAAGGCCTGGCCGCCAGTGGTGGAGTGATTAAAACCGAGGGACGCTCAAGAGGCAAGAAAGTGAGGAGTGCAGAAATCTCGGAGGACGATGGGGCTGGAGGGGATTACAGAGATAGGGAGGGGGCAGGCCCTTGGGGGGATTTGAAAACAAGGGTGAGAATTTTAAAACCAAGGTATTGCTTGACCGGGAGCCAATGTAGGTCAGCGAGTGTAGGGGTAAGGGATGCCTGAATTGCTGTGAGCTAAGACACTGGCCACAGAAGTTTGGATGACCTCAAGTTGATGGAGGGTAGGGTGTGGGAGAGCAGCCAGGAGTGTATTGGAATAGTCATGTCTAGAGGTAAACAAAGGCATGAATGAGGACTCACGTTTAACTCACATCTTTCACGAGCACAGAACATCCCAGAGTGCTTTATGGCCAGTGACGCACTTTTGAAATGGAGTCACTATTACCCTGCGGACAAGTGCACTTTAAACACACCACGGTCCCGCACAGAGCAATGAGTTAAACAGAGACAGAAACAAAAATGCCTGGAAAAACTCAGCAGGTCTGGCAGCATCTGCGGAGAGGGACAGTTAAAGTTTCGAGTCTGTATGACTCTTCAACAGAACTAAGGAAAAATAGAAAAGAGGTGAAATATAAGCTGGTTTAAGCGACATCCTGCTCTCATGCCCACATGTTCGTCTTTGCAATGTTCCAGTGAAGCTCAACACAAACTGGAGGAACAGCCCCTCATCTTCCGACTAGGCACTTTACAGCCTTCCGGACTGAATATTGGGTTCAACAATTTTAGATCATGAACTCTCTCCTCCATCCCCACCCCCTCTCCGATCCCCCCTTTTTGCCAATGATTTATATAAATTTTTCTTTTCCCACCTATTTCCATTATTTTTAAATGTATTTCCATCCATTGTTTTATCTTTACCTTTTAGCCTTTTTCGATTCCTTCCCTTCACCCCACCCCCACTAGGGCTATCTGTACCTTGCTCGTCCTGCTTTCTACCCTTAATTAGCACATTTCTTAGATAATATCACCACCTTCAACACCTCTTTGTCCTTTTGTCTGTGACATCTTTTGGCTATCTCCACCTATCACTGGCCCTCTTACCAGCTCTACCCCCTTAAACCAGCTTATATTTCACCTCTTTCCTTTTTTTCCTTAGTTCTGTTGAAGAGTCATACGGACTCGAAACATTAACTGTTCCTTTCTGCAGATGCTGCCAGACTTGCTGAGTTTTTCCAGCTATTTTTGTTTTTGTTTTGGATTTCCAGCATCCGCAGTTTTTTTAGCTTTTATCTGAGATAAACGGAGAGTTTGTCGGGTTCAGTTTTGGTTGAGGGATAAACATTGGGCCTGGGGAGAAGTCCCCTACTCTTCTTCAAATAGAATCTGAGGCTGGAGAGCGGGGGGGTGGGGGGTGGGCAAGTCATGTGATGAAACCTCCAGGCATACATGTGATCACGGTCGGCAACTCTAGTGAGATGAAGAGGGCGGGGAGCCGTTCAAGGGTAGAATAAACACCGGTACAGACCAGGTGAGCCACATGGCCTGTTTCTGTGCTGTAAATTCCAGGTTGATCTTAATAAATGAATGAGCAGCTTTGAGGGACCCTAAGACCTTCCCCACCACCCCCCCAACCCCCCACCAAATCCCTTATGTGATTCGTCCAGTTCTATGCATAGTTGGTGGTGCGATCGAACTGTTAGCTTGGAGGTGATATATAGCAACACTAGGTGGTGCCCTAGGTACATACATGTGGGCAGAGCGTGCCAGATAGATGCTGTATTTTGGGGAGGGTATTACAGAGCGATCAATACATGATGTTGGAGCGAGACTTTGCGCATGACTGTCGACAGACTTCTGCATTATCTTCCGGAGAAACTGGACTGCAAGGGGCCCGTCAATGTAAGATTAAGTGCAAAAGGTGTAGAGAGGAGGGGGCAGGACCTCCCTCCCTCATTCTTTGCACAGAGAGAGAGAGAGAGAGTTCTGAAGATGCTGAATTCGTTTCCAGGGTTAGGATTTGAGGAAAAATTGACATCAAGATTCACGTGTGGAGGAAAGAAAAGCAGTGATGGGGGTTATGTGATGGAGATGGTGCATGTGCACTGAAGGTAAACATTTACAGGCCTGCGGAGAAAGAGCACTGGGACAACAACAGCTCTTATTTGTACTGTGCATCTTACATAAATAATGCCGCCTGAGGTGCACAGCAGCTTTATCGAAACAACGTATCACACTGCGTCATCTAAGGAGCAGTTTAAGGCAGTCGACCAAAAGCTTGGAAAGAAAAGAAAGACTTGCATTTATATAGCGCCTTTCACGACCAACACACCCCCTCCAAGCACTTTACAGCCAATGAAGCTCTTTGTGAAGTGTAGTCACCGTTGTCACATTGGAAACGAGCCAGCCAGTTTGTGCACAGCAAGTTCCCGCAAACAGCAATATCCTGCTAATGAGCAGATAATCTATTTTTCTTTTTCCATATCATGTGGATTGAGGGGTAAATATTGAGCAGGGCACCGGGGAGAGCCCCTCTGCGCCTCTTCAAAATAGCACCGTGGGGTCTTTTATACCTGAGCGTGCAGATGGGGGTCTCCGTTTAACATCTCATCCGAAAGGTGGCACCTCTGACAGTGCAGCACTCCCTCAGCACCGCACTGCAGTGTCAGCCTGGATTTTTGTGTCAAGCCCTGGGGTGATATCTGAACTCAGAACATTGTACCTCAGAGGGGGAGAGTGCCACCTGGACCACAGCTGACACTGAGTCAAAGAGGCAGGTTTGAAGGGGTGTCCTAATAGAAGAGAGGTTTTGGAAGAGAATTCCAGGCCTTAGGGCCTTAGATAGCGGAAGGGACAGACAGTAATGTACTGAAATCGGGGATATTCAAGAGGCCGGGATTAGAGGAGCTGGAGATCTCCTGGATAGAGGGTAACGGGGCAACAGAAGATTACATGAAATAGGGATGACTAATTGAACAGTCCTACCAAAGAGCCATTGAAACATAGAAACTAGGAGCAGGAGGAGGCCAGTCAGCCCCTCGAGCCTGCTCCACCATTCATTATGATCATGGCTGATCATCCAACTCTATAACCTGCTCCTGCTTTCTCCCCATACCCTTTGATTTCTTTCGCTCCAAGAGCTATATCTAACTCCTTCTTGAAAACATACAATGTTTTGGTCTCAACTACTTTCTGTGGTAGCGAATTCCACAGGCTCATCACCCTCTGGGTGAAGAAATTTCTCCTCATCTCAGTCGTAGATGGTCTACCCCGTATCCTCAGACTGTGACCCCTGGTTCTGGACTCCCCCACCATCGGGAACATCCTTCCTGCATCTACCCTGTCTAATCCTGTTAGAATTTTATAGGTTTCTATGAGATCCCCCTCATTCTTCTGAACTCCAGCGAATATAATCCTAACTGACTCAATCTCTCCTCATATGTCAGTCCCGCCATCCCAGGAATCAGTCGGGTGAACCTTCGCTGCCAGCACAGAGACGATGGGCCGAATGGCTGCCTTCTGTGCTATACCGTTCCACGGTTCTACGAAGGATAATCGGCAAGCGGACTGGTTGGGACAAATGGCCCAACCTCAAAACTGTGGTGGATTCTGATGCAGACACGCGCGGAATGAAAACCGGCCCGGAGTCCCTGTTACCTGGGGGTGTGGGGGGTGGTGTGGGTGGTGGGGGAGGGGTGGGGGGAGGGGGGAGGGGATGCCAACTCGAGACGATGTCACCTGGAGTGTGGGGGCGCGACAGGCAGACTCCACAATGGGAGCGCGTCTGCCCCCAGGAGATGGTGAGCTGTGGCCTGGCTGGTTTGCAGAGTCGGATGGGCCGGTATCACACGGGGACGGAGGGTTGGTGGGTGGGGGGGGGGGGGGGGGGGGGGGTGGTTGGTGGGGTGTGGAGGGGGACAGCATTCCTGTCGAACAGAATTTCAGGAAAACCTGTCACGGGAAACACGGATCCCATTCCCCACCCCAACCCTGTGTTCCTGAGGCACAGAGGAGTTTGTAGAGAGCACCGTGGGCACCTCCAACATCACACAGTTTCTACATAAGCAAATATGGCGTTATTATATTAGATCATTTGATATTGACACAGTTGGGCAGTGGGAATGGGATCATTTCCGCTCAACATCGACCGGGAAGAATCTCTGGTTCGTTGGAACAACTGAGCCTTGGGTGTGGGCCCTCCACCATTGGTAACCTGTCTGCCTGACATGTTAATGTGTTAGAGGCTTTCCCATTTACTGACGTGGTCACCAGGGTTGCCAACTCCGGTTGGGTGGACGCCTGGAGGTTTCGTCCAACTGCACCCCCTCCCCGCCTCCGTGCTCCCACGATTGGTCAATTGTTTGCTCAGTTGGACCCCCACCCCAACACCCTGGTGGGAAGTGAACCCGATTGGATGCCCTCCTCCGGCTGTCAGTCAAACCCTGCCCCTCTCTCCCCCCCCCGTCTCCAATAGCTAATAAACCGCAGCCTTCATAGGAAATGAAACAAATTGTTTTTTGTTTTAAAAGCCTCCCCCACCCCACCCCCACCCACTGAGTTTTCTTTTCCTTGGATTTCGCTCTTGGGGATCAACCTCCGACCCTTGGAGATGCCAGGGAAACCCCGGGCAGTTGGCAACCTGGGATTTAGTGACAGGACAAAGTAGCTCGTAGTGTCTGGGTTGGCGATGAAGAATTATTCTCCGGGGGTTTCTGTACTCGAACGCAGGATTCGATCTGTGTTGTCCGGCCCAATATCCCTGCACTTGTCTGCAGCAACTACCTTCCTTTCTGGTCCTAATTCCCACTGCCATGCTTTACTCAAGGTATTGGGCCAAACTGTCCATGTGGAGTCTTATTCTATAAATGGGCGAAACATGAGGGAGGGGGACAAAATAATTTATTTTTTTTCGAGATCGCCAATCTCTTCAGCATTGGTGACGAATCTTCCACTTTTACTCCTACGCCTAATTAATCTTCCGGCTGTGGACCATCTTGACCCAGACCCCTTTTTTTGAGCCAACAGTTCACTCCACCACTGGGACGCCCTCAAGATGGGCAGAGGGGGCCAGAGGCGAGGCCGCTCTAGAGGATGGCGCACATGCCCTTGTCCCGGAAGGGGTTGTTGGAGTTGGGGACGGGAGTGACGAGGGGGTCCTCCTTGGCGTGTTCCTCACAGTACGCCAGAAGTTCGGCCGCGGCCTTGGAGACCTGAGGAGCGAGAGAGAGGGAAGAAAAGGAGTCACAAGAGGAAGGTCAACCCAACAACATTTTATAGAGTCGCTGCACAGAAGGAGGCCATTCATCCCATCGAACCCACAGCGTGATGGACCTAAGCTCACTTGAAAGTGAAGAACAGTGCAGGCTGGATGATCTCACTCTCCCTGGAGTGTACTACCCCTCACCGATGCCACGCCCCTGCCCCACAGTGCCCGCCTGTGCCCCAGCGCCTGGCCCAAATGACCCATGATTCATGTGCCCAGCCAATGGCAGCAGGCTATTCAACTGTGGAGGGAGTCACAGGCCAGACCAATCACTGCCCAGTTACCACACAGGCTTCGCAACAAGTGTTCCTGGAGAGGGATTAGCTCACTCTTGCCTCATGTCCTGGGTAAATTGAATTTGGTTAATCCAGCACGGAGTGGGGTGGAGCTACCTGCTCAGTACAGCTCAGGGCTCGCAGGGTAAGAGCAGCACAGGGTTAGGTACAGAGTAAAGCTCCCTCTACACTGTTCCCATCAAACACTCCCAGGGCAGGTACAGCACGGGGTTAGATAGAGAGTAAAGCTCCCTCTACACTGTTCCCATCAAACACTCCCAGGACAGGTACAGCATGGGTAAAGCTTCCTGTCCCATCAGACATTCTGTGTGACAACACTGAAGGGGCTGCATTTATTATCTATTGTTTATTATCTTGGCAGCCTCTGAGAAAGTAGTTACTGGGATTCGATATCTGTTGCTCACACAACCTCACTCAGAGTCAGCTGTGGCCCTGGAGTCACTTGGATCTTCAGTGAACCAGTTAGGGTTTTTAATGGAAGGTTAAACTTCCATCTGGATCAATGGTTCTCAAATATTTTCATCCACGGACCACTGAGGTGGACCCCTGGACAAACTACTCGCCCGTCCACACCTGCTTTCATTTACAATCACAAAAATATCATCAGAATTACTGGAAACTGTAAATATTTTGCTGATTTTCACTGGCAAATTTGCAGGCATTAATATTTAAATTAAATATCATAAATCAATTACTCTTTCATGCCAGAAACAAAATGTTGATAACATAGTATTAATACTGCAAGAAAACACATTTATTTGAGATGTTCCAAGATGTGCTGCAAAATCATCTCAATATTCTTCTGAGAAATTAATAATTGTACATCAATATTAATCATACATAACTATCAGTCTGATTTAACATAAATCTTGCTTATTAAACGTATTTGTTCTTTCCTGTTCTTATGATTTTTCAAAAGTTCATTCACGGGATGTGGGTGTCACTGGTTAGGCCAGTGTTTATTGCCCATCCCTAATTGCCCTTGTTCAGGGGGCATTTTAGAGTCAACCACATTGCTGTGGGTCTGGAGTCACATGTAGGCCAGACTGGGTAAGGATGGCAGATTTCCTTCCCTAGAGGACATTAGTGAACCAGATGGGTTTTTATGACAATTGATTCATGGTCTTCATCAGACTTTTAATTCCAGATTTTTATTGAATTCAAACTTCACCAGCTGCTGTGGTGGGATTTGAACCTGGGTCCTCAGAGAATTACCCTGGGCTTCTGGATTACCTTGTCCAGTGACAACACCACTATGCCACCACCTCCCCCATGGTAACTCAGACTATCCAGGCAGAAGCTGGTTTGACGCTTGATGTGCGGTGAGGAATGAAGGTTCTGCCCTGTTCTCTCGTGTAGCCTTGGCTGTGACCCCTGCGCGTTAGTGGACCAGTCCGCGGACTGCCTGGATGACCCACGTGTGCCAGCAGTGGTACAGCCCATAGAGCACACTTGGCCAGCCAGTGCCCTAGTGTTAAGCCAGATTGATCTAGGGGCCACGAGCAGGCAACCTCAGTAGAGCAGTACCACCAGCTACTACACAACCATACTCTTAAAGATGACAATCGACAGGAGCGTGGACTGTGACTTCCTCAGCTAATGGTGGACCAGAGCCAGGAAGCTCTAAAGAAGGGGAGCGATGGATGGCTGGGGGCGGGGGTTGGTGAGGGGGAGAGTTGGTGGGGCTGGAGAAGAGCCCTGGAGAGATTGATACATTAGGGTGTGGTTATTGTATTTGATGGGCTAACAGAATTCCGAAAGAAATGGATTAACTTTCGGACAGGATGCAGGCAGTGGAGTTGAGGGCCACTTGGCATTTGCCGTAGCTAGCGAGCTTAGCCAAGAGCGCAGAATTCAGAAGGTGAGAAGGAGGTGAGGCAAGGCCTCAGTGAAATCCAGGGCAGGTACAGAGGACCAGAGACACAGTGTGTTAAAGAGGAGGACTTGGTGTTGGCTGAGACACAGGTTTCAAACTCAGCTCAGGACTGAAGAGGACATCAAAGCAGCATTCCTGAACTTGAGTTTGGGATCAGAATAGGAATGGAGTCATGGGATGAGCTTGGGAGACTATGAAACTTTGGAGCCAATCAGCACCCTGCCGACATTGAGAATGAGGACATTGGTGACCAACACTTCAGGCAGTTCAGTCAGGGTCAAATCGAGGGCACTGATAGAGAGGAAGAACGAGGAAATTAGGATCACAGGAGCAAGAGGAGACCATTCAGCCCCTCGAGCTTGCCCTGCCACTCAATTAGATTAGATCAGTGCATCAACTCCATCTATCCCCTTCACAAAACAAAAACCTCTCCAAGTTCTGACGAAAAGCCATTGATCTGGTGCATTAACTCTGTTTCTCTCTTCACAGATGCTGCCAGACCTGTTGAGGTCACAGCGCGGTGGGTGTACCTACACCACCGGGACTGCAGCGGTTCAAGAAGGCAGCTCACCCCCACCTTCTCAAGGGGCAATTAGGGATGGGCAATAAATGCTGGGCCAGCAAGTGATGCCCACATCCCATGAAAGAATATAAAATAGTTGGATGGGCAGGAGTAGGTAACAGTGGCTGGTACATCAAGAGCAGTTTGCATTTCTATCGCACCTTTAACAGAGTTGAACAACCTCAGGTGCTTCACCGTGGTGCCGAACAAAATGTCGACTTTGAGTCACGGAAGGAAATATTGATCACAAACTTGACCAAAGCAGGAGATGGTAAAAGATGAGAGAGGCTTTAAGAGATGGGAATATATTGGGAAGGAGCTCCAGAGTTTCCAGACTAGGCAACTGAAGGCGCAGTCATTAATGTTGGGGCTGATGGAGGTGGGGGATGAGTAAGAGGCCGGAATTGGAGGAGCGCTCTGATCTCAGAGGATTGTCGAGGCAGGAAGAGGTTACAGGGATAGGGAGGCTGTTGCAGCTGGAGGAGGTTATAGAGATAGGGAGTGTTGTGTGGGTTGGAGGAGGTTACAGAGATAGGGAGGGTTGCAGGGGCTGAAGGAGGTTACAGGGATAGGGAGGGTTGTAGGGGCTGGAGGAGGTTACAGAGATAGGGAGGGTTGCAGGGGCTGGAAGAGGTTACAGAGATAGGGAGTATTGTGTGGGTTGGAGGAGGTTACAGAGATAGGGAGTGTTGTGTGTGTTGGAGGAGGTTACAGAGATAGGGAGTGTTGCGTGGGTTGGAGGAGGTTACAGAGATAGGGAGCGCTGTTGCAGCTGAAGGAGGTTACAGAGATAGGGAGGGTTGTAGGGGCTGGAGGAGGTTATAGAGATAGGGAGGGTTGTAGGGGCTGGAGGAGATTACAGAGATAGGGAGGGTTGTAGGGGCTGGAGGAGGTTGCAGAGATAGGGAGGGTTGTAGGGGCTGGAGGAGGTTACAGAGATAGGGAGTGTTGTGTGGGTTGGAAGAGGTTACAGAGATAGGGAGCGCTGTTGCAGCTGAAGGAGGTTACAGAGATAGGGAGTGTTGTGTGGGTTGGAGGAGGTTACAGAGATAGGGAGCGCTGTCGCAGCTGGAGAAGGTTATAGAGATAGGGAGGGTTGTAGCGGCTGGAGGAGATTACAGAGATAGGGAGGGTTGTAGGGGCTGGAGGAGGTTACAGAGATAGGGAGGGTTGTAGGGGCTGGAGGAGGTTGCAGAGATAGGGAGGGTTGTAGGGGCTGGAGGAGGCTGCAGAGTGAGGACATAGAGAGTATTTAAATGTGAGGGTTGGAATTATAACTTTGAGGTGTTGTTGGACTGGGAGCCTGTGTAGATGGGTGAGCAGAGCGGGTGATGCCTCGGAAATATCAGGGTTTTAGCCAGAGCAGCCGCGGTCCCAGAGATTAGTGAATCACTGCGTCTTCCTGGATGTGTGCAGCCTCACCTGCATCCTGTCGATGTGGACCTCCAGTTTCAGCTGCTCCACCGCCATCCTGGCCTCTGCTATCTTGGCTGTCTGGTTTGGCATCTTGCCTCACTCAGCTCCAGACTCTCTGCACCTGAAAAACAAATGAAAGAAATCGTGGATTCACCGTCAGTCTGGAGAGATGAGTCATGAGGAGAGAGAGACTGGCACTCACACAGTGTAGTTAACCACCAGAGGGATATGGTGACGTACTGGTAGTGACACTGACCTGATACACCAATGTTTACCGGCATTGGGCTTAAATCCCATCACAGCAACTGGTGGCATTTGAATTCAATTAATGAAAAAAAATTAATAAAACCTGGAGTTGAAAGCTAGTCTCAGTGACGGTGACCATGAAACTATCATCGATTGTTGTAAAAGCCCACCTGGTTCACTAATACCCCTTTAGGGAGGGAAATCTGCCATCCTTACCCGGTCTGGCCTATATGTGACTCCAGACCCACAGCCATGTGGTTGACTCTTAACTGCCCCTTGGAAATGGCCCAGCAAGACACTCAGCTCAAGGGGCAATTAGGGGTGGGTAACAAAGTACATTTTTGAAACGTAGTCAACATGTAGGAAATGTAGCAGCCAATTTGCGCAGGGTAAGCTCCCACAGACAGCAGGTAAGAATAGCCAGGTAACCTATTTTAATGATGATTAAGGAGTTAATTGAGGTGTTTAAGCTGATTAAAAGTTCTGATAAGGTTGATAGAGAGAAACTATTTCCACTTGTGGGGTTGGGGGTGAGAGATTCCCAGAACAAGGGGGCAGAACCTTAAAACGAGAGCCAGGTCACTCAGGGGTGATGTCAGGAAGAGCTTCTTCACACAAAGGGAAGTGAAAATCTGGAACTCGCTCCCCGCCCCTCCCCAAACCTAAAGCTGCGGAAGTCGGGGGATCAGTTGAAAGTTTCAGAACTGAGATTGATAAGTTTTTGTCAAGCCAGGGACATTAAGGGAACCAAGGTGGGTAGATGGAGTTAAGGTACCGATCAGACATAATCTAATGGGCTAGCAGAACAAGCTCGAGGGGCTGAATGGCCTCCTCCTGCTCCTAAGGCCTCAAAACTGTGGCCTGTGCTGATCTCCCTCTCATAATCTCTCAGTTTTTATGAATCCAGCTCTGGTGTTACCTAAATATTCCTTTTACTCCTCTCTTTCCCAACCCAAGTTATGGACTCTGTACCTAGGCTCTTCCAACCTTTGAAGAGGTTGGAAGGATCAAATGTTTGGGTTTGCTACATGAGCCATTTGTTGGTTTACAAATTTGGGTTTCTTGGCTTGGTGGCCTCACAGCTGCGGCCTAGTTGGAAACACCCTCACCTCCAAGTCAGGAGACTGAAGGGGTCAAACCACATTCCAGGGACTTGGCTGCAAAGGTCTAGGCTGATACTCCAATGCAGCACTGAGGGAGTGCTGCACTGCCAGAAGTGCTGCTTTCCGGATGAAAAGTGCACCGAGGCTCCTTCGACAGCACCTCCCAAACCTGCAACCTCTGCCTCCTAGAATAACAAAGGGGCACGGGGAACACTGCCACCTGGAAGTGCTCCTCCAAGCCACTCACCATCCCGACTTGGAGATATATCGGCCGTTCCTTCACTGTCGCTGGGTCAAAATCCTGGAACTCCTTCCCTCACAGCACGGTGGGTGTACCTACACCACATGGACTGCAGCGACACAAGAAGGCGTCTCACCACCACCACCTTCTCAAGGGGCAATTAGGGATGGGCAATAAATGTTGGCCTAGCCAGCGACGCCCACATCAGGTGAAAGAATAACAACAAAACATTAAACCCAGACCCCGCCGGCTGTCTCAGGTAAAAGATCTCACGGCGCAATTTTGAAGAAGAGCCATCTCCTTGGTCAGTATTTACCCCTCTACCAATGTGACTAAAATGCTGGTTATGAGCCGCTTTGCTGTTATTTTTGGAAGCTTCCTGTGTGCAAATTTCCCTGCTACATTTCCCCCAGTTTCAACACCTGTCGGTGCCGACTCGATGGGCTGAAGGGCCTCTCCTGCACCGTGTGATTCTGTGACTGCACTTCATTGGCTGTGGAACGCTGTGGGGCATTTTGGGGCTGTGAAAGGCGCTATATAAACGCAAGTCCTTCTTTTTAAAGCTATGCATTGAAAGGACACTTTCTCGCTCTTCTGAGGCTTTTAGCGACTTACGCGCGATGAATTGCTGAGACGCGCAGGCCGGGCACTTTTTAACGTGAGCGACACGACAGGATCCCGCAAAACGTCTAGAAGGCGAACGACCGATTAATCTCTCTTTTGGCAGCACTGGTGGAGGAAGAGGGATGTTGGCCCTCAGCCAGCCGATCTTCCCCGCTGGTCCTCAAGTAGCGCCACCGGGTCTTTAACATCCTTTTAAACAAGCCAGCGGCACTTGACGCCACGGCTAAAGGAATGTCTTCCCACCTCCCCAAAAAATAAAACGGCCAAGGTCACGAGTGGGGTTCGAACCCCAGTAAAGGAGAACAAGGCTTCCCCGGGTTTGTGGGCTCATTCATCTGCTCAAACCCGGGCGTGAGGCAGAGAGGCCCCATTGTGAGGGGAGAGGCCTCCACTCAGGGCCCTGGAATGAAGGGGGAAGGACCTCCTAGTGTCAAGGGTTGGGGAGGTTTTGGGGGGTGGGGGGGGGGAGGCCTCTGCTCCAGAATCTTTGAGGGGGTAAGGCCCTCAACAGGGCCCTGCAGAGGGGGAGTGGCTCCCTCGGGGCCATGGTGTGAGGGGGCAAGGCCTCTGGTCAAGGCTGGGAGAAAGGCCACTGCTCTCAATTGTCCTCCTCAGTCAGGCCAAAAATTGGTACGAGAGCGAAGGATTTGTTAGGGCTCCTGATGGGATGGGGAGTAGGATCCAGCATTAAAGACCCTCCCATCCCATTGTAAAGGAGGCTCTCACTGGGCCACAGCCTCCGGGGCATCTACAAGTACCTCGGGCAACCGGCCAAGTCCTGACTCAAGACAGGGGGCGCGGGGAGTGTCTGACTTGACACTTCTGACAGTGCAGCACTCCCTCGGTACTGCACGGGGAGCATCAGCCTGGATGACGCACCCCTCCCCGGAGTGGGTCTCGAACCCTCAACCTCCTAAACAAGGGGAGGAGGGGGAGCAAGAATGCAGCCCTCTGTTTGGGGCAGGAGCTGGGCGTTGTGTCAGTACCTCCAGGAAAACAGCCATAGAGAATTAAAAAAGACTCTGGAGCAAATTCTAATCATAAACTCTCCTCCTGACAGCTCAGTTAGTGGATTTAAACTCTGCCCAGGGAATCCGGGGTGCTCAGATATGTTCCCTGCTAGTTACAGATCACAGGGTCACCCCAGGGAAACAGGGCAAAGGTTTTGTGTTGAACAGAGAGTGAACTTCATGGCTTTCAGCTGTACAGAGAGCGATGAGGTGCAATGGGTATCGCTGCATATGCAGAGGTCAGAATGGAGACGACCACCACTCACCTCCCACCTACACCTCTCCCCTCCACCCATCCCCCACCTAATCCTCCCCCTACCCCTCCTTCCCCTCGCCCTGCACCCTCCTGCATCACCAATCCCCTTCCTCGGGCCCGTCCCTACTCTCCATTCTCCCCCTTCCTTCCCACTTTCCCGTTACACTCCCTCTCCTTCACTCAAGTCCCTCCCGTCCGCTCCCCACCTCACACTCATTGCCCTTGCCCCTCCCTCCCCAAGTGCCCCTCACCTCCCCCGCCACCTACTCCTCTTCCCTACTGCTCATCCCAGCCCTTTCCCCACGACCTTCATCCCGCTCCATCCTCCATTCTTCTGTCCCATCTGTCCCCACTCCAAACCCCCTACCTCCTCCCTCCCCTCTCTGCCCCTTTTCCACCTCCATCTCCCCAATCTGTGCTCGTACCCGCATCCCCCCCCCACCCCCCCAACACTCCCCTCCCTCGCAAGGGGATGAGCGACAGCTTCAGAGGAAAACAGGAAAAATAAAAAAACTCGACACACAGACTGGTGAACCCATCACTCAGATCAGCCGGGTAACTGATACTGTCCACTCCACCCGAACTCATCGATTAGATTCCAGTCTGTAACTCACTCCCGGGTCCCTGTTATTCTATATATAAACCACCCGAACACCTCGATTAGATTCCAGTCTGTAACTCACTCCCAGGTATCTGTTATTCTATATATAAACCACCCGAACCCCTCGATTAGATTCCAGTCTGTAACTCACTCCCGGGTATCTGTTATTCTATATATAAACCACCCGAACCCCTCGATTAGATTCCAGTCTGTAACTCACTCCCAGGTATCTGTTATTCTAGATATAAACCACCCGAACCCCTCGATTAGATTCCAGTCTGTAACTCACTCCCGGGTATTTGTTATTCTATATATAAACCACCCGAACCCCTCGATTAGATTCCAGTCTGTAACTCACTCCCAGGTATCTGTTATTCTATATATAAACCACCCGAACCACTCGATTAGATTCCAGTCTGTAACTCACTCCCAGGTATCTGTTATTCTATATATAAACCACCCGAACCCCTCGATTAGATTCCAGTCTGTAACTCACTCCCAGGTATCTGTTATTCTATATATAAACCATCCAAACCCCTCGATTAGATTCCAGTCTGTAACTCACTCCCAGGTATCTGTTATTCTATATATAAACCACCCGAACCCCTCGATTAGATTCCAGTCTGTAACTCACTCCCGGGTATCTGTTATTCTATATATAAACCACCCGAACCCCTCGATTAGATTCCAGTCTGTAACTCACTCCCAGGTATCTGTTATTCTATATATAAACCACCCGAACCCCTCGATTAGATTCCAGTCTGTAGCTCACTCCCGGATATCTGTTATTCTATATATAAACCACCCGAACCCCTCGATTAGATTCCAGTATGTAACTCACTCCTGGGTATCTGTTATTCTATATATAAACTACTCGAACCCCTCGATTAGATTCCAGTATGTAACTCACTCCCGGGTATCTGTTATTCTATATATAAACTACCCGAACCCCTCAATTAGATTCCAGTCTGTAACTCACTCCCAGGTATCTGTTATTCTTTATATAAACCACCCGAACCTCTCGATTAGATTCCAGTCTGTAACTCACTCCCAGGTATCTGTTATTCTATATATAAACCACCCAAACCCCTCAATTAGATTCCAGTCTGTAACTCACTGCCGGGTCCCTGTTATTCTATATATAAACCACCCAAACCCCTCGATTAGATTCCAGTCTGTAACTCACTCCCAGGTATCTGTTATTCTATATATAAACCACCCCAAACCCCTCGATTAGATTCCAGTCTGTAACTCACTCCCGGGTATCTGTTATTCTATATATAAACCACCCTGAACCCCTCATTTAGATTCCAGTCTGTAGCTCATTCCCGGGTATCTGTTATTCTATATATAAACCACCCAATCCCCTCGATTAGATTCCAGTCTGTAACTCACTCCCGAGTATCTGTTATTCTATATATAAACCACCCTGAAACCCTCATTTAGATTCCAGTCTGTAACTGACTCCTAGGTATCTATTATTCTATATATAAACCACCCAAACCCCTCAATTAGATTCCAGTCTGTAACTGACTCCCGGGTCCCTGTTATTCTACATATAAACCATCCAAACCCCTCGATTAGATTCCAGTCTGTAACTCACTCCCAGGTATCTGTTATTCTATACATAAACCACCCTGAACCCCTCGATTAGATTCCAGTCTGTAACTCACTCCCGGGTATCTGTTATTCTATATATAAACCACCCGAACCCCTCGATTAGATTCCAGTATGTAACTCACTCCCGGGTATCTGTTATCCTATATATAAACTACCCGAACCCCTCGATTAGATTCCAGTCTGTAACTCACTCCCGGGTATCTGTTATTCTCTATATAAACTACCCAAACCCCTCAATTAGATTCCAGTCTGTAACTCACTCCCAGGTATCTGTTATTCTATATATAAACCACCCGAACCTCTCGATTAGATTCCAGTCTGTAACTCACTCCCAGGTATCTGTTATTCTATATATAAACCACCCAAACCCCTCGATTAGATTCCAGTCTGTAACTCATTCCCGGGTATCTGTTATTCTATATATAAACCACCCTGAAACCCTCATTTAGATTCCAGTCTGTAACTCACTCCCAGGTATCTATTATTCTATATATAAACCACCCAAACCCCTCAATTAGATTCCAGTCTGTAACTCACTGCCGGGTCCCTGTTATTCTATATATAAACCACCCAAACCCCTCGATTAGATTCCAGTCTGTAACTCACTCCCAGGTATCTGTTATTCTATATATAAACCACCCCAAACCCCTCGATTAGATTCCAGTCTGTAACTCACTCCCGGGTATCTGTTATTCTATATATAAACCACCCTGAACCCCTCATTTAGATTCCAGTCTGTAACTCATTCCCGGGTATCTATTATTCTATATATAAACCACCCAAACCCCTCAATTAGATTCCAGTCTGTAACTCATTCCCGGGTCGCTGTTATTCTACATATAAACCATCCAAACCCCTCGATTAGATTCCAGTCTGTAACTCACTCCCAGGTATCTGTTATTCTATATATAAACCACCCTGAACCCCTCGATTAGATTCCAGTCTGTAACTCACTCCCGGGTATCTGTTATTCTATATATAAACCACCCGAACCCCTCGATTAGATTCCAGTCTGTAACTCACTCCCAGGTATCTGTTATTCTATATATAAACCACCCGAACCTCTCGATTAGATTCCAGTCTGTAACTCACTCCCAGTTATCTGTTATTCTATATATAAACCACCCAAACCCCTCGATTAGATTCCAGTCTGTAACTAATTCCCGGGTATCTGTTATTCTATATATAAACCACCCTGAAACCCTCATTTAGATTCCAGTCTGTAACTCACTCCCAGGTATCTATTATTCTATATATAAACCACCCAAACCCCTCAATTAGATTCCAGTCTGTAACTCACTCCCAGGTATCTGTTATTCTATATATAAACCACCCGAACCTCTCGATTAGATTCCAGTCTGTAACTCACTCCCAGTTATCTGTTATTCTATACATAAACCACCCAAACCCCTCGATTAGATTCCAGTCTGTAACTCATTCCCGGGTATCTGTTATTCTATATATAAACCACCCTGAAACCCTCATTTAGATTCCAGTCTGTAACTCACTCCCAGGTATCTATTATTCTATATATAAACCACCCAAACCCCTCAATTAGATTCCAGTCTGTAACTCACTGCCGGGTCCCTGTTATTCTATATATAAACCACCCAAACCCCTCGATTAGATTCCAGTCTGTAACTCACTCCCAGGTATCTGTTATTCTATATATAAACCACCCCAAACCCCTCGATTAGATTCCAGTCTGTAACTCACTCCCGGGTATCTGTTATTCTATATATAAACCACCCTGAACCCCTCATTTAGATTCCAGTCTGTAACTCATTCCCGGGTATCTATTATTCTATATATAAACCACCCAAACCCCTCAATTAGATTCCAGTCTGTAACTCACTCCCGGGTCGCTGTTATTCTACATATAAACCATCCAAACCCCTCGATTAGATTCCAGTCTGTAACTCACTCCCAGGTATCTGTTATTCTATATATAAACCACCCTGAACCCCTCGATTAGATTCCAGTCTGTAACTCACTCCCGGGTATCTGTTATTCTATATATAAACCACCCGAACCCCTCGATTAGATTCCAGTCTGTAACTCACTCCCAGGTATCTGTTATTCTATATATAAACCACCCGAACCTCTCGATTAGATTCCAGTCTGTAACTCACTCCCAGTTATCTGTTATTCTATATATAAACCACCCAAACCCCTCGATTAGATTCCAGTCTGTAACTCATTCCCGGGTATCTGTTATTCTATATATAAACCACCCTGAAACCCTCATTTAGATTCCAGTCTGTAACTCACTCCCAGGTATCTATTATTCTATATATAAACCACCCAAACCCCTCAATTAGATTCCAGTCTGTAACTCACTCCCAGGTAGCTGTTATTCTATATATAAACCACCCGAACCTCTCGATTAGATTCCAGTCTGTAACTCACTCCCAGTTATCTGTTATTCTATACATAAACCACCCAAACCCCTCGATTAGATTCCAGTCTGTAACTCATTCCCGGGTATCTGTTATTCTATATATAAACCACCCTGAAACCCTCATTTAGATTCCAGTCTGTAACTCACTCCCAGGTATCTATTATTCTATATATAAACCACCCTGAAACCCTCAATTAGATTCCAGTCTGTAACTCACTGCCGGGTCCCTGTTATTCTATATATAAACCACCCAAACCCCTCGATTAGATTCCAGTCTGTAACTCACTCCCAGGTATCTGTTATTCTATATATAAACCACCCCAAACCCCTCGATTAGATTCCAGTCTGTAACTCACTCCCAGGTATCTGTTATTCTATATATAAACCACCCTGAACCCCTCATTTAGATTCCAGTCTGTAACTCATTCCCGGGTATCTGTTATTCTATATATAAACCACCCAAACCCCTTGATTAGATTCCAGTCTGTAACTCACTCCCGGGTCCCTGTTATTCTATATATAAACCATCCAAACCCCTCGATTAGATTCAAGTCTGTAACTCACTCCCAGGTATCTGTTATTCTATATATAAACCACCCCGAACCCCTCGATTAGATTCCAGTCTGTAACTCACACCCAGGTATCTGTTATTCTATATATAACCCACCCTGACCCCCTCGATTAGATTCCAGTCTGTAACTCACTCCCAGGTATCTGTTATTCTATATATAAACCACCCGAACCTCTCGATTAGATTCCAGTCTGTAACTCACTCCCGGGTATCTGTTATTCTATATATAAACCACCCAAACCCCTCGATTAGATTCCAGTCTGTAACTCACTGCCGGGTCCCTGTTATTCTATATATAAACCACCCAAACCCCTCGATTAGATTCCAGTCTGTAACTCACTCCCAGGTATCTGTTATTCTATATATAAACCACCCCAAACCCCTCGATTAGATTCCAGTCTGTAACTCACTCCCGGGTATCTGTTATTCTATATATAAACCACCCTGAACCCCTCATTTAGATTCCAGTCTGTAGCTCATTCCCGGGTATCTGTTATTCTATTTATAAACCACCCAATCCCCTCGATTAGATTCCAGTCTGTAACTCACTCCCGAGTATCTGTTATTCTATATATAAACCACCCTGAAACCCTCATTTAGATTCCAGTCTGTAACTGACTCCTAGGTATCTATTATTCTATATATAAACCACCCAAACCCCTCAATTAGATTCCAGTCTGTAACTGACTCCCGGGTCCCTGTTATTCTACATATAAACCATCCAAACCCCTCGATTAGATTCCAGTCTGTAACTCACTCCCAGGTATCTGTTATTCTATACATAAACCACCCTGAACCCCTCGATTAGATTCCAGTCTGTAACTCACTCCCGGGTATCTGTTATTCTATATATAAACCACCCGAACCCCTCGATTAGATTCCAGTATGTAACTCACTCCCGGGTATCTGTTATCCTATATATAAACTACCCGAACCCCTCGATTAGATTCCAGTCTGTAACTCACTCCCGGGTATCTGTTATTCTCTATATAAACTACCCAAACCCCTCAATTAGATTCCAGTCTGTAACTCACTCCCAGGTATCTGTTATTCTATATATAAACCACCCGAACCTCTCGATTAGATTCCAGTCTGTAACTCACTCCCAGGTATCTGTTATTCTATATATAAACCACCCAAACCCCTCGATTAGATTCCAGTCTGTAACTCATTCCCGGGTATCTGTTATTCTATATATAAACCACCCTGAAACCCTCATTTAGATTCCAGTCTGTAACTCACTCCCAGGTATCTATTATTCTATATATAAACCACCCAAACCCCTCAATTAGATTCCAGTCTGTAACTCACTGCCGGGTCCCTGTTATTCTATATATAAACCACCCAAACCCCTCGATTAGATTCCAGTCTGTAACTCACTCCCAGGTATCTGTTATTCTATATATAAACCACCCCAAACCCCTCGATTAGATTCCAGTCTGTAACTCACTCCCGGGTATCTGTTATTCTATATATAAACCACCCTGAACCCCTCATTTAGATTCCAGTCTGTAACTCATTCCCGGGTATCTATTATTCTATATATAAACCACCCAAACCCCTCAATTAGATTCCAGTCTGTAACTCATTCCCGGGTCGCTGTTATTCTACATATAAACCATCCAAACCCCTCGATTAGATTCCAGTCTGTAACTCACTCCCAGGTATCTGTTATTCTATATATAAACCACCCTGAACCCCTCGATTAGATTCCAGTCTGTAACTCACTCCCGGGTATCTGTTATTCTATATATAAACCACCCGAACCCCTCGATTAGATTCCAGTCTGTAACTCACTCACAGGTATCTGTTATTCTATATATAAACCACCCGAACCTCTCGATTAGATTCCAGTCTGTAACTCACTCCCAGTTATCTGTTATTCTATATATAAACCACCCAAACCCCTCGATTAGATTCCAGTCTGTAACTCATTCCCGGGTATCTGTTATTCTATATATAAACCACCCTGAAACCCTCATTTAGATTCCAGTCTGTAACTCACTCCCAGGTATCTATTATTCTATATATAAACCACCCAAACCCCTCAATTAGATTCCAGTCTGTAACTCACTCCCAGGTATCTGTTATTCTATATATAAACCACCCGAACCTCTCGATTAGATTCCAGTCTGTAACTCACTCCCAGTTATCTGTTATTCTATACATAAACCACCCAAACCCCTCGATTAGATTCCAGTCTGTAACTCATTCCCGGGTATCTGTTATTCTATATATAAACCACCCTGAAACCCTCATTTAGATTCCAGTCTGTAACTCACTCCCAGGTATCTATTATTCTATATATAAACCACCCTGAAACCCTCAATTAGATTCCAGTCTGTAACTCACTGCCGGGTCCCTGTTATTCTATATATAAACCACCCAAACCCCTCGATTAGATTCCAGTCTGTAACTCACTCCCAGGTATCTGTTATTCTATATATAAACCACCCCAAACCCCTCGATTAGATTCCAGTCTGTAACTCACTCCCAGGTATCTGTTATTCTATATATAAACCACCCTGAACCCCTCATTTAGATTCCAGTCTGTAACTCATTCCCGGGTATCTGTTATTCTATATATAAACCACCCAAACCCCTTGATTAGATTCCAGTCTGTAACTCACTCCCGGGTCCCTGTTATTCTATATATAAACCATCCAAACCCCTCGATTAGATTCAAGTCTGTAACTCACTCCCAGGTATCTGTTATTCTATATATAAACCACCCCGAACCCCTCGATTAGATTCCAGTCTGTAACTCACTCCCAGGTATCTGTTATTCTATATATAACCCACCCTGAACCCCTCGATTAGATTCCAGTCTGTAACTCACTCCCAGGTATCTGTTATTCTATATATAAACCACCCGAACCTCTCGATTAGATTCCAGTCTGTAACTCACTCCCAGGTATCTGTTATTCTATATATAAACCACCCAAACCCCTCGATTAGATTCCAGTCTGTAACTCACTGCCGGGTCCCTGTTATTCTATATATAAACCACCCAAACCCCTCGATTAGATTCCAGTCTGTAACTCACTCCCAGGTATCTGTTATTCTATATATAAACCACCCCAAACCCCTCGATTAGATTCCAGTCTGTAACTCACTCCCGGGTATCTGTTATTCTATATATAAACCACCCTGAACCCCTCATTTAGATTCCAGTCTGTAGCTCATTCCCGGGTATCTGTTATTCTATATATAAACCACCCAATCCCCTCGATTAGATTCCAGTCTGTAACTCACTCCCGAGTATCTGTTATTCTATATATAAACCACCCTGAAACCCTCATTTAGATTCCAGTCTGTAACTGACTCCTAGGTATCTATTATTCTATATATAAACCACCCAAACCCCTCAATTAGATTCCAGTCTGTAACTCACTCCCGGGTCCCTGTTATTCTACATATAAACCATCCAAACCCCTCGATTAGATTCCAGTCTGTAACTCACTCCCAGGTATCTGTTATTCTATACATAAACCACCCTGAACCCCTCGATTAGATTCCAGTCTGTAACTCACTCCCGGGTATCTGTTATTCTATATATAAACCACCCGAACCCCTCGATTAGATTCCAGTATGTAACTCACTCCCGGGTATCTGTTATCCTATATATAAACTACCCGAACCCCTCGATTAGATTCCAGTCTGTAACTCACTCCCGGGTATCTGTTATTCTCTATATAAACTACCCAAACCCCTCAATTAGATTCCAGTCTGTAACTCACTCCCAGGTATCTGTTATTCTATATATAAACCACCCGAACCTCTCGATTAGATTCCAGTCTGTAACTCACTCCCAGGTATCTGTTATTCTATATATAAACCACCCAAACCCCTCGATTAGATTCCAGTCTGTAACTCATTCCCGGGTATCTGTTATTCTATATATAAACCACCCTGAAACCCTCATTTAGATTCCAGTCTGTAACTCACTCCCAGGTATCTATTATTCTATATATAAACCACCCAAACCCCTCAATTAGATTCCAGTCTGTAACTCACTGCCGGGTCCCTGTTATTCTATATATAAACCACCCAAACCCCTCGATTAGATTCCAGTCTGTAACTCACTCCCAGGTATCTGTTATTCTATATATAAACCACCCCAAACCCCTCGATTAGATTCCAGTCTGTAACTCACTCCCGGGTATCTGTTATTCTATATATAAACCACCCTGAACCCCTCATTTAGATTCCAGTCTGTAACTCATTCCCGGGTATCTATTATTCTATATATAAACCACCCAAACCCCTCAATTAGATTCCAGTCTGTAACTCACTCCCGGGTCGCTGTTATTCTACATATAAACCATCCAAACCCCTCGATTAGATTCCAGTCTGTAACTCACTCCCAGGTATCTGTTATTCTATATATAAACCACCCTGAACCCCTCGATTAGATTCCAGTCTGTAACTCACTCCCGGGTATCTGTTATTCTATATATAAACCACCCGAACCCCTCGATTAGATTCCAGTCTGTAACTCACTCCCAGGTACCTGTTATTCTATATATAAACCACCCGAACCTCTCGATTAGATTCCAGTCTGTAACTCACTCCCAGTTATCTGTTATTCTATATATAAACCACCCAAACCCCTCGATTAGATTCCAGTCTGTAACTCATTCCCGGGTATCTGTTATTCTATATATAAACCACCCTGAAACCCTCATTTAGATTCCAGTCTGTAACTCACTCCCAGGTATCTATTATTCTATATATAAACCACCCAAACCCCTCAATTAGATTCCAGTCTGTAACTCACTCCCAGGTAACTGTTATTCTATATATAAACCACCCGAACCTCTCGATTAGATTCCAGTCTGTAACTCACTCCCAGTTATCTGTTATTCTATACATAAACCACCCAAACCCCTCGATTAGATTCCAGTCTGTAACTCATTCCCGGGTATCTGTTATTCTATATATAAACCACCCTGAAACCCTCATTTAGATTCCAGTCTGTAACTCACTCCCAGGTATCTATTATTCTATATATAAACCACCCTGAAACCCTCAATTAGATTCCAGTCTGTAACTCACTGCCGGGTCCCTGTTATTCTATATATAAACCACCCAAACCCCTCGATTAGATTCCAGTCTGTAACTCACTCCCAGGTATCTGTTATTCTATATATAAACCACCCCAAACCCCTCGATTAGATTCCAGTCTGTAACTCACTCCCAGGTATCTGTTATTCTATATATAAACCACCCTGAACCCCTCATTTAGATTCCAGTCTGTAACTCATTCCCGGGTATCTGTTATTCTATATATAAACCACCCAAACCCCTTGATTAGATTCCAGTCTGTAACTCACTCCCGGGTCCCTGTTATTCTATATATAAACCATCCAAACCCCTCGATTAGATTCAAGTCTGTAACTCACTCCCAGGTATCTGTTATTCTATATATAAACCACCCCGAACCCCTCGATTAGATTCCAGTCTGTAACTCACTCCCAGGTATCTGTTATTCTATATATAAACCACCCTGAACCCCTCGATTAGATTCCAGTCTGTAACTCACTCCCAGTTATCTGTTATTCTATATATAAACCACCCTGAACCCCTCATTTAGATTCCAGTCTGTAACTCACTCCCGGGTATCTGTTATTCTATATATAAACCACCCGAACCCCTCGATTAGATTCCAGCCTGTAACTCACTCCCGGGTCCCTGTTATTCTATACATAAACCACCCAAACCCCTCGATTAGATTCCAGTCTGTAACTCACTCCCAGGTATCTGTTATTCTATATATAAACCACCCGAACCCCTCGATTCGATTCCAGTCTGTAACTCACTCCCGGGGCACCTGCTCCTGATGTAATCAATTTGCCAATGTTCGAGAACACAAGGTCTTGGCGAGATACCTGAACAGACAATTAATAAAGTTACCCACAGCGGTGAGCGGGGGCTTCGAGGGTCTCAGAGGGACCTGGCATCTGTTGACAGCACTTGTTTACTGTTGGCAGCACCTGGTGTTTGGTTAGGTAATAAACAGCCAAAGGAGCTCCTTAACCCTTTGAGTCCAAGATGATTGAAGAATAAAAGCAAAAAGCAAAAAACTGCGGATGCTGGAAATCCAGAACAAAAACAAAAATTCCTGGAAAAACTCAGCAGGTCTGGCAGCATCTGCAGAGAGGAACACAGTTAATGTTTCGAGTCCGCATGACTCTTCAACAGAACTAAGTAAAAATAGAAGAGAGATGATATATAAGCTGGTTTAAGGTGGGGTGGGACAAGTAGAGCTGGATCAAGGGCCAGTGATAGGTGGAGATAACCAAAAGATGTCACAGATAAAAGGACAAAGAGGTGTTGAAGGTGGTGATATTATCTAAGGAATGTGCTAATTAAGGGTAGAAAGCAGGACGAGCAAGGTACAGATAGCCCTATTGGGGGTGGGGGGAAGGGAAGGGATCGAAATAGGCTAAAAGGTAGAGATAAAACAATGGATGGAAATATATTTAAAAATAATGGAAATAGTGG
The DNA here is from genome assembly GCF_017639515.1 of Carcharodon carcharias. Lineage (NCBI taxonomy): Eukaryota > Metazoa > Chordata > Chondrichthyes > Lamniformes > Lamnidae > Carcharodon > Carcharodon carcharias. Next base: position 15,614,310 of record NC_054500.1, read on the forward strand.
GAAAAGAAAAATATATATAAATTATAGGAAAAGGGGGGGATCGGAAAGGGGGTGGGGATGGAGGAGAGAGTTCATGATCTAAAGTTGTTGAACTCAATATTCAGTCCGGAAGGCTGTAAAGTGCCTAGTCGGAAGATGAGGTGCTGTTTGCGTTGAGCTTCACCGGAACAATGCAGCAGGACAAGGAGCCTATTGCTACTAGTGCTCCGTTACTGATTTGCCCAGATGGTTGCTAGGCAACAGCAATTGCCACCCCACCCTGCCCCCTCCCCGCCACTCATTACAATGCTTGGTTCAATCCCTGTGGAAAGGCTGCATTTATATCACCCCTGTTTCATCCCTGTCCATGAGGAGATGATGGACCTTCCCGGTGCAATTGCTTTTATGACTGAAGAGTTATCTTTGCCCCTGCCGGACTGATGGCAATGGTGGGGCTAAGGGGGTAACTGTCACTCTCTATTTGGGGGGGGGGGGGGGCTGTCATTCCTCGAAGATCACAGGGGGATAGCTTACCCCCCTCCCCCTTCCTGCTCCTGATCCAGTTCTGTTCAGGTGGTCGGCCCTTTTAATATGCAAACCAGGGCCCTGACTGCTATTTGGGAGGCAACAGCTACTTGCATTTGTATAGCGCCTTAAATGCAAGGGTCATCAACACCAAATCCCAAAGCGCTTCACAGGGGCATTATAAAACAAAATTTGACACCAAACCACATAGTGGGAATGGCAAACGAACGCTCAGTCAAGGGCGTCAGACTTAAGGAGCATCTTAAGGGGAGAGAGAGCGGAGGAGGAGTTTAGGGAGGGAATCCCAGAAGTTGGAGCCTAGGCAGCTGAAGGCATGGCCGCCAATGGTGGAGCCATGGATACTGAGGGTCCACAGTTGGAGGAACGCGGAGATCTCGGGGGTTTGTGGGGCCGGAGGAAGTTACAGAGATAAGGAGGTGGCGAGGCCGCAGAGGGATTTGAAAAGGAGGATGGGAATTCCAAAATGGAGTTGGCTGCTGCCAAACCAGGAGCAGATGCAGGTTGACGGAATCAGTAGGGGTGAGGGCTGAATAGGACTAGGTAGGCCTTTGGATACAGGTCCAGACTGTGCAACCAAAGCAGACCAAAAATGGTGAGTGTCAATTTTTTGGGGGGGCCAAAGGGAACTGAGGAAGGCTTCGTGAGAATCAAATGGGCCCAGGTTCTGTCTACCACCTTTCTTGCTCCTGTCCCCTGTATTCTTTATTCTCCTAACAAACCCTGATAGGTCCCTTCCACCCCTTCCTCCCCATGGACCTCCCTCGCTGCATCCAAACCATTAATTCACCCTTGTCCCAGCTCACAGATAACTGAAGGCCTCATCCATGCCTTTGTTACCTGTACTCCGAGCTGCACTCCGGCCTCCTACCCTCTGACTCTGCGGCCCGTGTCTTAACTCACACCAAGTCCCATTCCCTTATCACCCCTGAGCCCCCTGAGCTACATTGGTTCTGAGTCAAGCAGCATCTTGATTTTAAAAGTCTCAACTTTGTTTTCAAATCCCTCTGTGGCCTCTCTATCTATCTCTGTTATCCCCTCCACAATCCCCTGAGATCTCTGCCCTCCTCTAATTCTGGCCTCTTGAGCATCCCTCATTTTAATGGCTCCACCATTGGCGGCCATGCCTTCAGCTGCCTGGGCCCCAAGCTCTGGAGTTCCCTTCCTCCACCTCTCCGTCTCACTTTCCTCCTTTAAGACACTCTGAAAAACCTACCTCTTTGACCAAGCACTCCCAATATGGCTACACCCAGCAGCATGGTACCAATACCAACTCTTCAAAATTGACAGGCACCCCCTCCCTCACCTCCACCCCCAGCACTATCAGGTGTGAAGGTGGTGCCTTCCATCCATGTGAGGCTGGAGTCACATGGAGGGCCAGACCAGCCTGTGGGTGACTGGTCCCAGTCCCCGTAACACATAAGCGAACGCCTTGATCATTTCTCTATTGCCAATCTGCCGATTACTGTTACTCAACCATTCAGGTTTGGTGTTGGCGACTCAGTTCATGACCCCTCACCCCATGCAACCATTTCTCATGTACCGGCCTGAAAAATGAGAACCATCTATTCAGCCACTTAGGCCATGGAGTCATTCAGTTGGCCCATGCAGCCCGTTGAGTGGTTTGGTGGAGGCGTAGGGGTGGGAGAAGCAGGGTGGGGAGAAGAGGGGGGTGGGGCGAGTTCAGTACAAAGGGGGCATTACTTTAAAATTGGAGGCGGGGTGATGTCAGTGATCTTCACACAATGGGGAGTGGAAATCGGGAACTCTCTCCTCCCAAAAACTGTGGAGGCCGCAGCATGTAGATGGTTGCTGGGTAAGAGCATTAAGGGTGACAGAACCAAGGCAGGCAGATGGAGTGAAGATACAAATCAGTCATATTCTAATTGAATGGCAGAATGGGCTCAAGGGGTTGGATGGTGAAAAAAAACTTAAGAGCAAAATAAATAGCGGCAGTGTGATAGTCATAAATTCAGACAGAGACAGTTAAATGCAGGACCTTTATTATCTCGTCCTAATAGACTCTCTCAGCTGGTACATGTGTGTATGGTAGCCTCAAGTGGACAAAATGCACATTACAAGTTCCAATACACTACATGCCCCTTGAGCTTGGTCCACCAGTCATGGCTGATATAAAAGCAAAATACTGCAGATGCTGGGAATCTGAAACAAAAACAAAAATAGCTGGAAAAACTCAGCAGGTCTGACAGCATCTGCGGAGAGGAATACAGTTAACGTTTCGAGTCCGTATAACTCTTCATGGCTGATCTTCAACACTAACTATACTTCCCTGCTCTATCCCTCAATTCCCCTATTCCCAAAAATCTATCAATCTCAACCTTGGACATATGCAATGACTGAGCATTGTACAGCCCCCTGGTGGGGGGGGGGGGAACATAGGAACAGGAGGGGGCCATTCAACTTGTTCCGCCATTCAATGAGACCATGACTGATCTGTGACCAAACGACACATCCTCCTGCTCCTATGTTGTCTTCACTCCTGGTAAAATTCTGTTAAATCTCGCCTGCACCTTCTGTAAAGGCCCACTCTCAACCAGAACCACAGCATGGTTATAGCACGGCAGAAGGCTATTCACCGTGTTATGTCCCTGCCAGATCTCAGCTGGTCCCACTCCCCAGAGACCTGCAAACCTTCTCCCTTCGGATAGTTGTGCCTCTCGAAAGCCACAAACCTGTCTCCACCAGGCTCCCCGGCAGTACATTCCAGATCGTAAGCACTCACTGCCTTAAAAAGCCTTCCCTCATGGCTCCGGTGCTCCTCGTTCCAATCACCCTGGTTCTCGATCCTTCCGCCAACGGGAACACTCTCTCCCAACCTAGCCTGTCTGAACCCCTCGCTGTTCTGAACACCTCGATCAAATCTCCTCTTGATCTCTCCCACAAGGAGAACAGCCCCAGCTTCTCCAGTCTATCCACAGTCATCCATAAGCCCATAAGACCAAAAGACATAGGAGCAGAAATTAGGCCATTCGGCCCATCTGCTCCGCCATTCAATCATGGCTGATAAGTTTCTCAACCCCATTCTCCCGCCTTCTCCCCGTAATCTTTGATCCCCTTACCAATCAAGAACCTATCTATCTCGGTCTTAAGTACACTCAATGACCTGACCTCCACAGCCTTCTGTGGCAATGAATTCCATAGATTCATCACTCTCTGGCTAAAGAAGTTTCTCCTCATCCCTGGAACCATTCTCGTTAAAACTCCTCTGCACCCTCTCTCGGGCCTTCATAATCTTCCTAAAGTGCGGTGTCTAACTGAAGCTGAAGAAGCGTTTTATACAGGTTTAACACTGCTGCTGTATTCTACACCCAAAACCCCATTTGCCTCGCTAACCACACCCTCAGCCTGTACTGCCGCATTCAATGATCTAGGCGCATGTACCCCGCTACCTCCAGAATTATACCCTTTGTTACATGTTGCCTCTCCCAGTTCTTCTGATCAGAAGTGAAGCGTGACCAGCTCGTTACCCAGAGGGGGTTAACGAGAGAAATTGTTGCCTTTTTCTTTTTAATTAGTCACAGTCGAAGAGCGAGGCAGATTGAGAGTGTTACGAGCGATGTGTGACTCCCTAAGCAGGGCTCCCCTCATTAAACCTTGCACACACCTGGCAGCCTCCAGGACTCAGGAGGGAACTACTAAAAAATGCAACGAATGTTCGGCTAATTAGGCCGACCTGTGAGGATCCCCCCCACCCCCCGCCTCGGCTTGAGGGTCAAACATGAAAATGTCACCTTTGAAATAACAGGCACCCAACCTTCAGGTGTGGAGGTGGGCGATTGTTGGTGGTGGTGGAGGTGGTGGTGGGGGGAGGGTTAGAAATTGTACTGCTTGGTTTTATTTTGATTTTTTTTTTGTTTTAATTAGCTCTCCATTTCAGCCGATCGCCTTTGAGCGGGCCTCGTCCTCTTTGGCTGAGGTTTGTGGATGGTCGCCTGGTTAGACAAGGCCGGGGTCCATGTGAGGCCTAACCTTTGACCTCTGACTCGGCCCCGCTATTGTTGGCTGATTTTTGTGAGGGTTAGTCACGCTACTGGGGCCATTGCCCCCTCCTCACCACCCCAAACCACCACCCCCCCTCCCCCCCGAAGGCCTGACTTGAGAGAGGGGGGGGGGGGGGTGGATTGTGTATGTTTGTCAGTTGGCATTTGGCCACCCCAGATGTGTGCCCAGAGGGTGAGACATTGGCAGTGTATCCACAGACGGAATGCCCAGGCGTCAGCTGTTGGCTCAGCGAGCGGCTCGGGGGCCTCCGCGCCAGGAGGCTGTGTGCTCAAGGCCAGCTCGAAAGGCTCGAGCCCCTAACCCAGGCCGACGCTCCCCAGTGCAGCGCCGAGGGAGTGCGGCACTGTCGACAGTGCCACCTTTCATGTCAGGCGTTAAGCTGAGGGTCCGCCTGCCCTCTCAGGTAGATCTCACCGCACGATTCAAAGAAGATCGAGGGGTGGGGGGGGAGTTCTACCTGGCGTCCTGGCCAATATTTATCTCGTTGCTCCTCGTGGGAGCTTGCTGTGCACAAAATGGCCGTCGCATTTCCAACATTACAACAGTGACTACGCTTCAAAACAAATACTTAATTGGCTGCAAAGCGCTTTTTGATGTTCTAATGTTGTGAAAGGTGCTATATAAGTGTGGCAAGGTGAGGGAGAAGAGGCAAACCACCAAAGATATCATCAGCAGCTTCTGGAGAATGGGGTGTGGGAGACTGAGAGACAGAACGTCATTGAAAATCAATTCGACAGTTTGCCCAGAAATGTCTAGTTCGCTCTCTACCATCGACTCCAACAAACAGGACTTCACCAGACATCGCCTTCACCCTGATCTCTCACTGAAGCCATTTTAATATCTTCCAGTTCTACCTCAACACAGAATAAAAGACATGGACAGTGGTTTTATTGCCTAACTTGATCATCCTCCTAAGGGGGATGCTGAATGTAGGGTTAAGCAGGGGCTGCTGGACATGACCAGGTCACCCAGCATTGGGGGGAGGGGGTATCAGGGGTGAACGGAGTGTCGGGGGAAAGGAGGCGCCCCTCTGCTCAGTGACTCTCAGTCAACCCGTTCTCCTGGGTTAGACACACAACATCACGAGAGGGTCCGGACTGTGTCGATGGGGAGGAACTATTCCCAACGCCGGAAGGATTGGGAATGGGAGAGCATCGATTGAAGGTCATTGGCAAAAGGAGCAATGGTGACTGGAGGAAAAACTGGTTTATCCAGCGAGTGGTTAGGATCTAGAATGAGAGAGTGGTGGAGGAGGATTCAATCGAGGCTTTCAAGGCGAAATTGGGTTATCTGAAAAGGAAACCTTCTGCAGGGCAACAGGGAGAAGGCAGCAGAGTGGGACTAGGTGAGCTGCTTTTGCAGGGAGTACAGATGCGATGGACCAAATGGCCTCTTTCTGCACTGTAACTGCAAGGGGTCGGACAGGGATTCATAAGTGTTACCTACAGGGGGAAATGGCTACAACTGGGAGGCTTCCTCCCTATTACAGAGGAGCTTCAGACACACATGCTCACTTATACACATACACATACACACACACACACACACACACATGCACGGATACACACACACGCACACACACACAAATACATACACACACACACATACACAGATACACACACACATACACACACACACATACACAGATACACACATGCATACACACATACACATGCACACACACACACAAATACATACACACACACATACACACACACACATACACGGATACACACAAGCTTACACACACACACACATGCACACACACACACAAATACACACACACACACACATACACGGATACAGACACGCATGCACACACACACACACACACACACACAAATACATACACACACACACAAATACATACACACACACACATACACAGATACACACACACATGCACACACACACACATGCACACACACACACACAAATACATACATACACACGCACACATATGCACACACACACACACACACATACACACATGTACATGCAGCCACTAAGACACACAGATACACACACAAATCAATGCACCAACACACACACACATTTAGACACATGCACACGTACAGACCTACACTCAAGCATGTGAACACACTCTTAGAATGCCTGCACCCTCTCTCCCTCTCATTGCTCTTTATCAAGTCAGTCAGATACCCCACAAATGCTGTAGAAAATGCCACACTCCTGGTTCAGTCACTAACCACACGAAACGCGATTCAGACCAGGCACAGTCAGTTCTAGGTGAACTGTAACACTTTCAAAAAACGATAGCCCACGCAACGAGAGAATGTCCGAGCTACGGAAACAAGTGTAAAATCCACCTACCTGTTCAGAGTCAGTGTCAGCCCCAAGTAATTCCCAGAGTAAGTGAGGAGCAGGCAGTAACTCAGTGACAGGCAAAGTCAGGAGGATGGTCCACAGGGAACAACTGAATCCCCTCCCATTGCTCAGCTCATCAAATCCCTCCCTGTAGGACAGAGCTGTCACACAGCCTGCCACACAAACACGCTGTACATGCTTTTGCAGCGCTGCTTATTCACCTTTAAGAGCAATACCATTTTAATTAATACTGAAAGGCTGAGGTAACGTGTAAGGGTCTGGGGGAGGCAGGACCTCATAGACTAGTAAGAGAATAGTTAAGGTATCAAGGACTTTGTAACTCTGATTATCAGTGCACACTCCCGCCGCTGAAAGTCTAGGTTTGTGTGCACAAAATTCAAGGCTGACACTGCAGTGCAGTACCGAGGGAGTGCTGCACTGTCAGAGGCGCCAAGGCTGGTTTAACTGCATTAAACCCAAGGCCGCTAGTTTACCCTCTTGGGTGAAATCAAAGATCCCAGGGCACTACTTCGAAGAAGAGCTGGGGAGTTCTCCCCGGTGTCCTGGCCAATATTTACCCCTCAATCAACATCACAAAAAGACAGATTATCTGGCCATTGCTGCCTGTGGGAGCTTGCTGTGTGCAAATTGGCTGCCGTGTTTCCTACATTAAATTGGGCTGTGAAGCGCTTTGAGGTGTCCGGCAGTAGTGAAAGGTGGTGCATGAGTACAAGTCTATTTATAACGTCGAGCTTTGAAAGATTGTAGGCCACAGGAGGGAGGCGAGGAGCTCCACGTTTCGGAATTCCCCCGAAAGATCGATTTTGAGGGGGAAACAGTGTGAGGTATCTTAACACCATCATTGTGAGGATGACAGGGTGAAGGAGATCAGGGGAGCGGATATTCCGAGTTTACCAGGAACAAGAGAGTGCATTTCACAAAAGCAACTGCCTGTAGTAAGAGAACTGGATTGTGACTAATATGAACATATGAATTAGGACCAGGAGTAGGCCATTCGGCCCCTCGAGCCTCCTTGACCATTCAATACAATCATGGCTGATTTGAATATGACCTCAGCGCCTGCTTACCCCCCCCCCCAATAACCTCTGATTCCCTTCTTAGTCAAGAATCTAGCTATATTTAATATATTATATATTATTCTACATTTATAGTATTTGTATTTACTCATTTGTTTTCAATGCATACCTGACCAGTGTCCCACCTTTCACCTGTAGTAATATGCCTGTTAGGGATAGCAGCACGCCATCACCTTAAGGCAGTGGTTCCTCGTCTCCTCACTCCCTCTCCGCTGGCTTGACACTGACTGAAGTGTCTGAAGTGTTGGCCACCAGCTTCCTCCTTCTCAATGTCGGCAATGCGGCTGACTCCAAAACATCGGAGTTTCCCGAGCTCCTCCCATGACCCCTATTCCCCAAACTGACCACAAGCTCAAGCACAGGAGGCATCGAGTCATTTACAGCACAGGATGGAGGTCACTCAGGCCATCGCATCCATGTAGGGCAGCCCAGTCAGCCTCATTCCCCCCACCCTATCCCTGTAGCCCTGCAACCTTACTCCCCTCGAGGGCCTGTCCAACTTCCTTTTGAAATCATTCATCGTCTCCGCTCCCACCGCCCTCGAGCTCCAGGTCATTGGCACCCGCTGTGTAAAAGAGTTTTGTGCTCACAATCTCCCTGTATCTCATGCCCCAATTCTTAAATTAGTCTCCCCCGCAGTCCATGTGCCATCAGCTAATGGGAACAGTTTTTCCTGATCTACTGTATCCCATCCTATAGCAATCTTCTACACCTCTGTCAAATCTCCCCTCAGCTTTGAGAAATGCCTACTCTTTTTGCCCTATTTAGGCCAAAGCTGAGCTTGAAGCCCCAAGCCTAATCCAAAACCAAATCCACCTCTTCAACAGCATCCCACCCCCAACCTTCCGCACGAGAATGGTTCCGGGGACGAGGAACTCCAGTTCCGTGGGGAGATTGGAGAAGTTGGGGCTGTTTCTCTTGAAGAAGGCTGAGAAGAGAATTGACTGAGGTGTTCAAAACCACGAGGGGCCTGGACAGAGGAGATGGGGGGAAACTGTTCCCTTTGGTGGAAGGATGGGAGCCGGAGGGCGCAGATTGAAGGCGATTGACAAGAGAAGCGATGGAGACAGGAGGAGAAACTCCCTCACGCAGCGAATGGTTAGGATCGGGAATGCGCTGCCTGAGAGTGTGGTGGAGGCAGGTTCAATTGAGGCATTCAAGAGGGAATTGGGTTATTATCTGAAAAGGAAGAGTTGGGGGGGTTATGGGAAGGTGGGGGAGCGGCGCCAGGGGAATTGTTCATCCCGAGAGCCAGCACAGACATGATGGGCTGAATGCCCTCTGTGGCTGTAACAACTCTATGATTCTATGATACTCACTTCCCCCTTACTTTTGGTTGTGGGGGGTGGTGGGGGGTGTGGGAAGGGCTGGATGGGGAAGGCCAGGCATTTCCCAGTGGAGCCAAGAGGAGGCGCCACCTCTCTCACTGGTCCCCACGGAGTGGGGCGGGGGCCCAGTGGGGTTATTTTGTAAGGGCGGGGGGGAGCGTGAGAAAGATAAGTGAAACCCAATAGCTTTCAACCTCACCTACTCTCTGCGCAAGGGGGAATTTATGGCACAGCAGGAGCGAGAGAGGGAGGGAGGAGACGGGGGTTGGGGGTGGGGTGGTGTGTCGTGTGCAATGCCAACTCAGACAACGGCATGTATCTTTAAGAAGCTGCATGGCGATATCGCCTTGTGGAAGGCCGGAGAGGAGACGGTACAGCCTCCATGTTAGATGTTCACGATTGTCTCTGACTCACGGACAGAATTTATCCCCCCCCTCCCCCCCCCCAAACTGGGAGGTGGAGGGAGGGGGATGTGGCGGCCAATCCGATCGAGAGTGAAATAGCGCACGATGATGTTGGGCGAGTGTCCCGAGGTCTCGCCATCTTTTGGTTGGCAGGTGTGAGCGAGAGGTGGCAGCAGCAGTAGCAGTGCCCATCCACAGTCACGTAAAATAATTGAGCTGCATTTTGCGACTGGCGGTGGTGGGGGGGAGCTGGGGGGGTGCGGGGATAGACCAGGCGGCCTTTGCATTTTTAGCGAAACCTCATCCACGGGCGGGATGAGGTTTCCGACGCTCACCAAACAGAAACAAAAGCAATTAAAGAGAAAGTGTAACTCCCTTTTTTTACAGGTTCCCCTTTCCTGTGACTGAGTCAGGCGTGGGGATATGTTTATATCGTACGTAGAGAGTTTATTTTTCATTGTAAAAGTCTCCAGCTCCCTGAGGCAGCTCCCCTCGTCCTCCCTCGCACCCCCCCAACCCCCAACACCCCCCCACCCAGCGCACACGCAGACTTGAGCACCTCGTGCTTTTCCCACCCCCGACTCCCGGCAGCGCTGAGGCCCTTCCACAGCGGCTGGTCGTAGATCGGCCGGTGTGAAATGGCGCTCGGAGCCCAATGACGGCCGGCAGGCCTTCTGACAGACGTCCCCAGGCCCGTCTGCCGCACCCCCCCCAACCAGGGGAAAATCCCCCCCTACGTGTACCTTACAAGTCAGGCGTAGAGTAATCATGTAACCGTTAGGACGCAGGCTAGACCCAGGCTCGGTCGGAGCCGTAGCTCGTTGTTGCTGTTCCACCAGGACCCTTGTCAGGCTCAATATCTTGCTTGGCGCAGACAGCATCGAGACAGACCCGTTGGCTTCTAGGCCGAGGCCCCCAACACACATGGTGGCAGCGGCAGACCCTAAGAGGCCACGACGGGAGGGGGCCAGCCTGGTCTCAAGAACCTGACTGAGTCCGAGGAGTGGGAGGCTAAGCCGGGAGGGGAGGGGGTTGGGCTGGGCCTGTGCCCGATGGGGAGGCTGGCGGGCAGTTCCATCCAGTGGAGGCTCCACTGGAGTCTGGAAGAGTGAGAGGCGCCTTAATTGAAACATCAAAGACCCTGAGAGGAGTTGACAGGGTGGATGTGGGGAGGATGTTCCCTCTTGTGGGAGAATCTAGAACGAGGTGAGGGGGTGGGGGTGGGGGGGGTGGTCACAGTTTAAAAATAAGGGGTCGCTCATTTAAGACAGAGATGAGGGGAACGTTTTATCTCCCACGGGGTGGTGAGTCTGTGGAACTCTCTCAAAAGGCGGTGGAAGGAGAGTCTTTGAGTATTTTTAAGGCAGAGCCAGATAGATTCTTGATTCACAAGGGGGGGGTGAAAGGTTATTGGGGGTGGGGGTGGGGGTGGGGGTGGGTAGGCAGGAATGTGGGGTTGAGGTTACTTTCAGGTCAGCCACGATCTTATTAAATGGGGGAGCAGGCTCGAGGGGCTGAGTGGCCTCCTCCTGCCTCGAATTCCTATGTTTGCGTGTTTGTCCGTAAGGATCCATGAATAATGTTGTCACGGAGAAAGCTAAGGGTCACGCGTCCCTCGGTGTTCCAAGCAGCTCACTCCCTGCCCTCGCTCACAGGGGCCAGCAGGAAGAGGGCAGGGGGACGACAGGAGACCCCCACCCCCGTCCAGCCCACAGGGAGCAGGGAGAAGGTGCAGACGGAGAAGGCGTCTAAGCACTCACTCCCCACACGCCCGGAGACACACACACCTCGGCGGGTCCACGCGTGGTTCAGGCAGGATCTCCCATCCTGGTGGTCACCCCACCCCACGGACACAGGCGTCCGCAGCAGGCAGGAGGGGGGCAGGGTCAGCCCAGCTCCCCGGTACCCGGTTGCGGGGGGGAGTGGGGGCGTGGGGACTGCTAGGGAAGGGGCACCTCGCAAGGTCCAGGCTGGGCGAAGGGCCTCGAGGTTGTGGGGGTGGGTGGGGGGGAGCTCTGCAGGCATCAAGGGGAGGGTCGGGGGCTTGGGGGGGGGGTGGTGCCATGGGGAACCTCGTCCAGAGCAGCGCCCAGCGTCTGTCGGAGATGGGAGCAGGTCTGACCCCCCCTCCCTCCCCCACATCGCTGTAGCCGTGGGTCAGCTGTTACTCCGCGAGAGAGGGGGGATGGGGCACCTCGACCTCCCTCCGGGGGATCCTTGTCCGCTCAGGTACCCGAAGGGAGGAGGAGCAGCTGCTGGACCCCCTGAGGCGGGGGGGGGTGGGGGGAAGGGGTATTTGCCAGGGGATTTGCGAGCCGCCTGTGAGGGGTCACCCACACACACAGGCCTTTGATCTACACCTGCCCCCCCCCACCCATAACCATTGACCCTCCAGGTGGAACGTTTGACCATCCACCAGTTACTGTCCAGCCCATCCCACCATCCCCTACCCTCCCGAGCAGCCACCCCATAACCAGAGACATGCCCCCCCACCCCCATCCTGCCCACCCCCACGATCCACATTTACTTCCACATCCCCCTCCGCCTACCCTCCCCCTCCCCCACTCTACCGCCTCCAATTGCCCCTCTAACCCCCACCTTCCCTTTCTCATCGACAAGTCCCTCAATTTACCCCCTAGGACCCATTAGTGACAACACAGGCCCCTCTCACTGAACCCCTTTCCCCTCTTCCCACCCCCACCTGTTCACACCTACACACCCCCCACGCCTGTTCACACCTACACACCCCACACCTGTTCACACCTACACACCCCCCACGCCTGTTCACACCTACACACCCCACACCTGTTCACACCTACACACCCCCCACGCCTGTTCACACCTACACCCCCCACGCCTGTTCACACCTACACACCCCACACCTGTTCACACCTACACACCCCACACACCTGTTCACACCTACACACCCCCCACGCCTGTTCACACCTACACACCCCCCTCTGCGCCCATTCACACCTACACCACCCACCCACGCCTGTTCACACCTACACACCCCACACCTGTTCACACCTACACACCCCCCACGCCTGTTCACACCTATACACCCCCCACGCCTGTTCACACCTACACCCCCCACACCTGTTCACACCTACACCCCCCCACACCTGTTCACACCTACACCCCCCCACACCTGTTCACACCTACACCCCCCATGCCTGTTCACACCTACACCCCCTCCATGCCTGTTCACACCTACACACACCCCACGCCTGTTCACACCTACACACCCCCACACGCCTGTTCACACCTACACACCCCCCGCATACGTTCACACCTATGCCCCCCTACGCCCAATCACACCTACACCACCTCAATGCCTGTTCACACCTATACAACCCCCATGCCCATTCACACCTACCCACCCCCTACACCCATTCACACCTACACATCCCCCACACCCATTCACACCTACACCACGCCAATGCCTGTTCACACTTACACCACCCCAAACCCTTTCACACCTACACCACCCCAATGCCGGTTCACACCTACACACACCCCCATGGCTGTTCACGCCTACACACCCCCGCGCCCATTCACACCTACACACCCTTCACGTCTGTTCACATGTACACCACCCCAATGCCTGTTAACATCTACACAACACCCATGCCCGTTCACACTTACACACCCCGCCACACCCATTCACAACTACACTTCCCCCACGCCCGTTCACACCTACCCTACCCCAATGCCTGTTCACACCCAAACCACCCCAATGCCTGTTCACACCTACACATCCCCCACACCCATTCTCAATTACACTCCCCCCACCCCTGTTCACACCTACACACCCCCCACGTCAATTCACATCTACACACCCCCCACGCCCGTTCACACCTACATATTCCCCTCCACACCCGTTCATACCTACACACCCCCCACGCCTGTTCACTCCTACACACCCCCACTCCCGTTCACACCTACACCACCCCAAAGCCTGATCTCACCTACACACCCTCCATGCCTGTTCACACTGACACACCCCCATGCTTGTTCACACCTAAACTACCACTGGCGCTCGTTCACACCTACACACCCTTCAAGCCCATTCACACCTACACAACACCCACGCCTGTTCACACCTACACAACCTCCCACAACCATTCACACCTACACACCCCCCACACCCGTTCACAACTACAACAGCCCAATGCCTGTTCACATCTACACCACGCCAATGCCTGTTCACACCTACACATCCCCCATGCCCATTCACACTTAAACACCCTCCACGCCCGTTCACATCTACACCACCTCAATGGCTGTTCACACCTACACAACCCCCATACCCTTTCACACCTACACACCCCCCAAGCCTGTTCACACCTACACCACCCCAAACCCTTTCACACCTACACCACCCCAATGCCGGTTCACACCTAAACGCACCCCCATGGCTGTTCACACTTATACACCCCCCACGCCCATTCACACCTACACACCCTTCACGTCTGTTCACATGTACACCACCCCAATGCCTGTTAACACCTACACAACACCCATGCCCATTCACACTTACACACCCCGCCACACCCATTCACAACTACACTTCCCCCACGCCCGTTCACACCTACCCAACCCCAATGCCTGTTCACACCTACACCACCCCAATGCCTGTTCACACCTACACATCCCCCACACCCATTCTCAATTACACTCCCCACACCCCTGTTCACACCTACACACCCCCCACGTCAATTCATATCTACACACCCCCCACGCCCATTCACACCTACATATTCCCCTCCACACCCGTTCATACCTACACACCCCCCACGCCTGTTCACTCCTACACACCCCCCACTCCCGATCACACCTACACCACCCCAATGCCTGATCTCACCTAAACTACCACTGGCGCTTCACACCTACACACCCTTCAAGCCCGTTCACACCTATACAACACCCACGCCTGTTCACACCTACACAACCCCCCACAACCATTCACACCTACACACCCCCCACATCCGTTCACAACTACAACAGCCCAATGCCTGTTCACACCTACACCACGCCAATGCCTGTTCACATCTACACATCCCCCATGCCCATTCACACTTACACACCCTCCATGCCTGTTCACATCTACACCACCTCAATGCCTGTTCACACCTACACAACCCCCATGCCCTTTCACACCTACACACCTCCCAAGCCTGTTCACACCTACACACCACCCATGCCCTTTCACACCTACACACCTCCCAAGCCTGTTCACACCTACACACCCCCCATGACCTTTCACACCAACACCACCCCAATGCCTGTTCGCACCTACACCATGCCAGTGCCTGTTCACACCTACATAACCCCCACTCCTGATCACACCTACACACCCCACACCCGTTCACACCTGTACCACCCCAATGCTTGTACACACCTACACACCCCCCACGACTGTTCACAACTACACTCCCCCCAGGCCCATTCACACCTACACACCCCCGATGCCAGTTCACACCTACACCTCCCCAGTGCCTGTTCACACCTACACATCCCCGTGCCTGTTCCACCTACACAACCCTGCCCACACCCATTTACACCTACACCACCCCAATGCCTGTTCACACCTACACAACCCCCCACACCCATTCACAACTACACATCCCCCCACACCTGTTCACACCCACACACCCCCACACCCGTTCACACCTACACTACCTCAAATGCCTGTTCACACCTACACACCCCCACGCCTGTTCACACCTATGCAATCCCACGCCTGTTCATACCCAACCCCACCCCTGCGCCTGTTCACACCTACACACCTTCCAAGCCTGTTCATACCAACACAACCCCCATGCCCGTTCACAACTACACACCCTCCCATGCCCGTTCACACTTACACCAGCCCAATGCCTGTTCACACCTACACCACGCCAATGCCTGTTCACACCTACACACCCCCCACGCCCGTTCACACCTATACCACTCCAGTGCCCATTCACACCTACACACCCTCCCACGCCTGTTCACACATACACACCCCCAAGTCCGTTCACATCTACACACCCCCTGCGCCCGTTAACACCTACACACCCCCACACGCCTGTTCACACCTACACACCCCATGCCCGCTCACACCTACCCCCCCACGCCCATTCACACCTATACCACCCCAGTGCCCGTTCACACCTACACACCCTCCATGCCTGTTCATATCTACACACCCCCCATGCCTGTTCACACCTACACCACCCCAATGCCTGTTCACACCTACACCACCCCAATACCTGTTCACACCTACACACACCCCCACACCCATTCATAAGTACATTCCCCCTATGCCTGTTCACACCTACACCACCCCAATGCCTGTTCACACCTACACCACGCCAATGCCTGTTTACACCTACACACCACCATGCCTGTTCACACTTACAGCCCCCCCACACCCATTCACACCTACACCACCCCAATGCCTGTTCACACCTACAGCACCCCAGACCCTTTCACACCCACACCACCCCATGCCTGTTCACACCTATACACCCCCCATGCCTGTAGAAACCCACACTCTACCTACACCCGTTCACACCTACACCACCCCAAAGCCTGTTCACTCCTACACACCCCCACGCCTGTTCACACCTACATACCCCTCATGCCTGTTCACACCTACACACTCCCCATGCCTGTTCACACCTACACACCCCACGCATGTTCACACCTACACCCCCCATGCCTGTTCACACCTACACACCCCCCACTCCTGTTCACACCTACACACTCCCCATCGCCTGTTTACACCTACACACCCCCCACTCCTGTTCACACCTCCCCAACAACCCCCACAGCTGCCCGCACTCCACCACGGCCCTTCCCACCCTCCTGCTCCACACCATCTCACCAATTCAAGACCTCCTCTCCCCGGCAGCATCTCTCTCTTTCCCCCGTCCCCCACCACCATACCCCCACCCCCCACCCCCCTCCCCTCCAGGCTTGCCCCACCTCTTCAGTCCTCCCCTCCCCACCCTATACCACCACCCCCACCCCGCCCCCCACCCACTCCCCCGACCCGGAGCGGACAATCACCGCCAAACAGGGCCTCCAGCAGCCAAGCGAGGGTCCACGCCGGTGACAGCCACACGCGGTGTCCCAGAGCCCCCAGTCTGGCTGGCTGGAGGCCTCCATGTTCCGCTCTCCATCGGCTGCCCCAGGCCTTCTTCCCAGTGAGTCCGAAACGCTGCGTTCCGGGCACTTCCTGGGCTGGCGTCAGATCCAGCTGGAAGGGGGAGAGGGGGATAATTGAAAGGGGGTGTGGGGGGGATGTGGGGTTTTGGGGGGGTTGGGGCGATAATCCCAATCGGGCCTTCACCTGCACCCCATTGACAGGACGCAAAACGCCTTCACTCCGGCCTCTGGCAAGCGGCTGTAGCGCTGTCCGGCGGGTAACCGACAGTTTAGCTCCTCCTGCATTGAACCCTCCTCCCTCGTCACCACCGTTAAACCCGCTGCTCTTGGGACCAGAAAATTCTGTCTCTGTTTTCAGTGAGGGTTGGTTGAGGAATAAACACCGGGGACTTAACCCTGCTCATCTTTAAATGACCCACGGCAGAACAGGAGGGAGCAGAATGAGGAATTGTTCATGATGTGGGTTTCCCCTGGGGGAAATACAAAATTAACCGTGGTTTCGGATGTGAGGCCGTTTATGGTGAATCAGCTCATCCCGGGGTCATTTGCATCCTTCGCCAGACGAGGGCAGTGTTGTCCACAGAATCTCTCAGAGGAACCCGGCACCCATTGAATGGAAAGCTGGGGTCGGGCAGGATTCGGGATCATACAGGGTTTGGGGTCATTCACCACCCGCCCCCCCCCCACCCCCCCACTCCCCCCATGCTCACTGACCTACATTGGCTCTCGGTCAAGCAACGTCTTGATTTTAAAATACACATCCTTGTTTTCAAATCCCTACATGTCCTCGCCCCTCCCTATCTCTGTAACCTCCTCCAACCCCATAACCCCCCGAGATCTCTGTGCCCCTCTGATTCTGGCCTGTCGAGCATCCCCCATTTTAATCGCTCCACCATTGGTGGTTGTGCCTTCTGCTTCACGAGCTGCAAGCTCTTGAATTCCCTCCCTAAACCTCCCTGCTTCTCTCTCCTCCTTTAAGACTCTCCTTGAAACCTACTCCTCTGAGTGCTACATAAATATAAGTTGTTGTTGTTGTAGTGGGACAATGATGCCTCACCCCAGGTTAGAGCTTCTGTGAGACAAGTGTCTGTGCGCTCATTGATTCATTTAGTGGCTTATCTGTTCGTCTGTGACTGGAGGGAAGTGAGAGAGAGAGAAAGAGAGACAGAGAGAGAGAGACAGAGAGAGAGAGAGACAGAGAGCACGAGAAAGAAAGAGACAGAGAGAGATATATAGAGAGAGAGTGAGAAAGAAAAAGACAGAGAGACAGAGAGAAAGAGACAGGGAGGGAAAGACAGAGCAAGAAAGAGAGAGAGACAGAGGGAGAAAGAGAGAGAGAGACGGAGAATGAGAGACAAAGGAAGAGCAAGATAGAGATACAGAGAGATACAGAGAGAGAGAGAGAGAGAGACAGATAGCGAGTGAGAGGCAGAGAAGGAGAGAGACAGACAAAGAGTGAGACAAACTGAAGACTCCATCTCGAAAAGTGCTGACACTGTCAGGGGCTAATGGGATAGTGTAGGGAGCCAGTGGGGACTGATGGGATAGCTTTTCCAAAGAGTTAGCATGGGAAAGATGGGCTGAATGGCCTCCTCGTGTGCTGTATCATTCTATAACATCCCCTCTTCTGGTGGGACAGCAATTCCTCCCCAGATTGGCCCCATCCTGTCACCGAGCTCAGGCAGCTACTCTTCACCTGGAGGGGGAGAGAATCTGGGAACCAAACCCAGTCCCCCCTGAAAAAGGATGGGTGTGGAGGGGGCCAGGTTTTGGGGGCAGGGCTGTGTGTGAGGGGGGCTGGGTGTTGGGGGCGGGGCTGGGTGTTGGGGGTGGGGCTGGATGTTGGGGGCGGGGCTGTACATCAGGGGTGGAGCTGTGTGTAGGGGTGGGGCTGGGTGTTGGGGGCGGGGCTGGGTGTTGGGGGCGGGGCTGTACATCAGGGGTGGAGCTGTGTGTAGGGAAGGGGCTGGGTGTTGGGGGCGGGGCTGTGTTGGGTGGAGCTGTGTGTAGGGGTGGGGCTGGGTGTTGGGGGCGTGGCTGGGTGTTGGGGGCGGGGCTGTGGGTCAGGGGTGGGGCTGAGTGTTGGGGGCGGGGCTGTGTTGTGGTGGAGCTGTGTGTAGGGGTGGGGCTGGGTGTTGGGGGCGTGGCTGTGGGTCAGGGGTGGGGCTGAGTGTTGGGGGCGGGGCTGTGTTGTGGTGGAGCTGTGTGTAGGGGTGGGGCTGGGTGTTGGGGGCGTGGCTGTGGGTCAGGGGTGGGGCTGGGTGTTGGGGGCGGGGCTGTGTTGGGGTGGAGCTGTGTGTAGGGGTGGGGCTGGGTGTTGGGGGCGTGGCTGGGTGTTGGGGGCGGGGCTGTGGGTCAGGGGCGTGGCTGGGTGTTGGGGGCGGGGCTGTGGGTCAGGGGTGGGGCTGGGTGTTGGGGGCGGGGCTGTGTTGGGGTGGAGCTGTGTGTAGGGGTGGGGCTGGGTGTTGGGGGCAGGGCTGGGTGTTGGGGGCGGGGCTGTGGGTCAGGGGCGTGGCTGGGTGTTGGGGGCGGGGCTGTGGGTCAGGGGTGGGGCTGGGTGTTGGGGGCGGGGCTGTGTTGGGGTGGAGCTGTGTGTAGGGGTGGGGCTGGGTGGGGGGCGGGGCTGCGAGGGTATCATTGCCTGGCTGAGAGAAGTAGCTGGGAAGCTTTCCCGATTCACATTGTCCCATCAGGAAGGCCCTAAGGAGCCCCCCCACCCCAAACCCCCCCACCCAACACCCTCACCACACCCACCCCACCCCCACACCCCACCAACCCCCACCCAACCCCACCCCCACCAGCCCCCACCTAACCCAACCCCAAACTCCCCCGCCACACCCACCCTCCCATACCCAGCCCCCATAAACCCCCACCCCCCTCCAACCTCCCTCTCCCACACCCCCACCCCCACCCTCCCCCACCGACCCCACCGCCCCATCAACCGCCACCCCCCACCCACATCCCCATCAACCCCCAACCCCCACCAACCCCACCAAACCCCCTCTCCCACACCCCCAACCCTCCACCCACCCCACCCCCTAATCCATCCCCACTACCACCACCCCCCAACCCATCACCTCTGCCCAGTTGAAGCTGAGACCTCAGCAATGGCAAACGCTTTGAGTGTAAATATGGCCCTGCAACCCAACGCTAGAGAACCTGCACACAAACAGGCCATTCTGCCCAGCCAGCCCCTGCTGTACGTTGAGAGGCTGGGAGGGGAATGATAGGTGAAAGGCCTATCGCAGGCTCTACAGGGGTGAGGCAGAGATTAACCTTTCAGGATTACACTGGCGCTGTAATTAAAGTTTACACCAGAACTAATTACAGGATTGAAAATGCTGTAAAAAATCTGATTTGTAATTCTTTAGAACTGGCAACATTCCGATGTTCGAGGTTCTGTCAGATTGCCACGATATTCGGAACAAACATCCCACTCGACAGAGACAGAAGGGGATCTGAAACTTATATATTTTTACGGAGGTCACTCAGGTGAAGCTGTCCCAGCTCTCAGGCCGGCTACCAGTGCCCGATTCCTGGTGGGCAGTGCCACTCCGGACAGGGTATGGCACAGGTGGTCACCTGTACACCCACAAACGAACACTTTCACGCCCGGGATCAATCGTTCAGACGGTCCCACTGAGCGGGCAGCTTCCAGGCACAGGGTCCACGCTGACCCTCACAGCGCCACGACAGGGGGAGTGCAGCACTGTCTCAGGTCCCGTATTCGGGATGAGATGTTAAAGCAAGGCAATTGGCTGCCCCCACCAGTGGAGGTCAAAGATGCAGTAGCCGCCATTTCATGAGCAGGAGATGTCCTGGCTCAAGTCGTATGATGCTCGACATCCCCAATGTGTGTAAACCTTGTGCACAGGTACAGCACGGGGTTAGATACAGAGTAAAGCTCCCTCTACACTGTCCCCATCAAACACTCCCAGGACAGGTACAGCACAGGATTAGATACAGAGTAAAGTTCCCTCTACACTGTCCCCTTCAAACACTCCCAGGACAGGTACAGCACGGGGTTGGATACAGAGTAAAGCTCCCTCTACACTGTCCCCATCAAACACTCCCAGGACAGGTACAGCACGGGGTTGGATACAGAGTAAAGCTCCCTCTACACTGGCATCCTCTACAATTAATCTTAAACCCGATTAGCCTTGAATGGACTGGTTGAGTGGGAAGCTTGATTCCTTCAGCTATTTGGCGATGTTGATAATGGCTCAACCTTGAAACTCTTTCGGAAGGGAATGAGAGTAACGCTCCCAATGTGTCGGCCTGTGCTGGAGTCTAATAAGGCTCTCAAGATGGATGCCCGCCCTCTGACCCTGTCCTGCAGCCTCAACAATGGCCTTTTGAAGTGGGGGTTGTCAACTCTGGTTGGACATCTGCCTGGAGGTGTCCTCCAGACCACCCACCTCTCACTGCCCCAGCCAATCAATCAGCCTTCTGCCCATTAGCCAATAGTTAAGTTATATTACTGTCAAAGGCAAGCCTTCACAAGAAACTCAAAGAACGCATCGCTTTTTTTAACGCTTCATGTTAAAAGTTTTCCTTCAGCCGTGTTCCTGAGGTTAAACTTGCGTTCCTGGAGGCTCCAGGTCAGTCTTGGAGGGGAGTTGACAACCCCTGTTCGAAAATGGATTCCCTCAGCAGATGACCCTTGACGCTTTAACCCCTGAACTTCGAGGCACGGAGGGAAAGCTCTGGAAGCGGCTTTGTTGGGAATCTCCCTGAGCTCCCGGCCTGAGGTAGATCTTATGTCGGCGAAGGCGCTAAACCGGGCAGACGGGCGGGGAGGCTTGCGTGAAGCGGGGTTGGGGATCCAGGGCCTACTTCAGTTGTCAAGCATGTTGCCAACCCCCTCCAGGATTGCCCTGGAGTTGCCAGGAATTGGACGCTAATCTCCAGGGCACTGGGGGGGTCGGGATGGGGGGGTGGGGGGTGGGGGTGGGGTTGGCGGTGGGGATGGGGATCAGGGTAGGGGTGGGGGTGGGGGTGGAAGTCGGGGTGGGGGTAGGAGTCAGGGTGGGGGTGGGGGTTGGAGTGGGGTGGGAGTGGGGGTTGGTATGGTTGTGGGGTCGGGGTGGGGATCAGGGTGAGGGTGGGAGTGGGGATCGGGGTAGGGGTCAGGATGGGGAATGGGGTGAGGGTGGGGGTGGAGATCGGGGTGGGGTGGGGATGGGAGTGGGAATCGGGGTGGGAGTGGGGTGGGGGTGGGGGTGGGGATCGGGGTGGGGTCCGGGTGGGGGTGGGGGTGGGTGTGGGGATCGGGGTGGGGTCCGGGTGGGGGTGGGGGTGGGGATCGGGGTGGGTTCCGGGTGGGAGGCGGGTGGGGGTGGGGGTGGGGGTAGGGATCAGGGTGGGGTGGGGGTGGGGGGTAGGGATCAGGGTGGGGTGGGGGTGGGGGTGGGGATCGGGGTGGGGTCCGGGTGGGGGTGGGGGTGGGGATCGGGGTGGGGTCCGGGTGGGAGTGGGGTGGGGGTGGGGGTGGGGATCGGGGTGGGGTCTGGGTGGGGGTGGGGATCGGGGTGGGGTCGGGGTGGGGGTGGGGGTGGGGGTAGGGGGGGGTGGGGGGTGGGGATCGGGGTGGGGGTCCGGGTGGGGTGTGGGGGTGGGGGTCGGGGTGGGGTCTGGGTGGGGTGGGGATCGGGGTGGGGTCGGGGTGGGGGTGGGGGTGGGGGTGGGGGTGGGGATCGGGGTGGGGTCGGGGGGTGGGGGTGGGGGTCGGGGTGGGGATCGGGGGTGGGTTCCGGGTGGGGAGTGGGGTGGGGGTGGGGGGTGGGGGTGGGGATCGGGGTGGGGGTGGGGGGTCGGGGTGAGGGTGGGGGTGGGGGTGGGGATCGGGGTGGGGGTGGGGATCGGGGTGGGTTCCGGGTGGGAGTGGGTTGGGGGTGGGGGGTGGGGGTGGGGATCGGGGTGGGGTCTGGGTGGGGGTGGGGATCGGGGTGGGTTCCGGGTGGGGAGGCGGGTGGGGGTGGGGGTGGAGGTGGGGATCGGGGTGGGGTGGGGGGGGGGGGTAGGGATCAGGGTGGGGTGGGGGTGGGGGGTGGGGATCGGGGTGGGGTCCGGGTGGGGGTGGGGGTGGGGATCGGGGTGGGTTCCGGGTGGGAGTGGGGTGGGGGTGGGGGTGGGGGTGGGGATCGGGGTGGGGTCTGGGTGGGGGTGGGGATCGGGGTGGGGGCGGGGTGGGGGTGGGGGTGGGGGTCGGGGTGGGGATCGGGGTGGGTTCCGGGTGGGAGTGGGGTGGGGGTGGGGGTGGGGGTGGGGATCGGGGTGGGGTCTGGGTGGGGGTGGGGATCGGGGTGGGTTCCGGGTGGGAGTGGGGTGGGGGTGGGGGTGGGGGTGGGGATCGGGGTGGGGGTGGGGGTCGGGGTGGGGATCGGGGTGGGTTCCGGGTGGGAGTGGGTTGGGGGTGGGGGTCGGGGTGGGGATCGGGGTGGGGTGGGGGTGGAGGTGGGGATCGGGGTGGGGGTCGGTGTCGGGGTGGGGGTGGGAATGAGGGTCGGGGTGGGAGTTGGGGTGGGGGTGGGGGTGGGGCTCGCAGTGGGGTTGGGGGTCGGCGGGGTTTGTTAATAAGTGAGAGGGGCTCGAGCCACATGATGTGGATTTTGAAGGCCGGACCTTGTGCTTTGGAAGGGTTAAGCCGGTCTCCTTGTGCTCGTGTTTTCATTTTCATCCCTTAGCCGCTGCCAGTGTTAATGAGTGAGAGTGAGGGTTTAATCTAATCTGCTCTATCCTGCTCTCGCTCCCTGGATCTCATGCATATCATCACACCATCACTGCAGATGTGAAGATGGAGTCAAATGCTGGTCATTAACCCTCTGGGTGCTGATTCCCCTGTCACAATGTAGTCCTGTTTCCCTCTTCACCCGCCTGCTCTTCTCACCCCTCTCCTCTTCCCAAGTCTTCATCCGATGAATGCTGATATCTTGCCATCCCCTGAGCCTTGATTTTAGGCCCTGGTTGGCACCGGGCTCCTCGACGATGGCGTACGCCAGATCATTCTGACTCTGTTGGCATTTTCCAGAGACCAGGCACCTTGGCTGGGTTTTGCCATTGCTTAGCCCAAGGGCACTGAGGCCAATGACTGCCTCAGTGTGATTGGTTCAATCAGCACATGCCCACTTTCTGATGATATGAAACAAAGAAGGAACTAGCCCAGTGACTAAATGAAGCAAATAATTCCAATGGACCAACTTCATTCCCATCCCTCCCATTGTACACAATCCCAATGGACCCAAACCCCTTCCCATTCACTCCCACTGTACACAATCCCAACACCTCCAAATCCCTTCCCATTCACTCCCACTGTACACAATCCCAATGGACCCAAACCCCTTCCCGTTCACTCCCATTATATACTATCGAATACCCCCAAACCCCTTCCCATTCACTCCCATTGTATACTATCCCAATGGGCCCAAACCCCATCCCATTCACTCCCACTGTACACAATCCCAACGCCTCCAAATCCCTTCCCATTCACTCCCACTGTACACAATCCCAATGGACCCAAACCCCTTCCCGTTCACTCCTTGTATACAAACTTACTGGATCAAACCTGCTGAATTCCATCTGCAATTCTTTCACTGCACCCTCAGATTCAATGGAAGGACCATTGAGCAAACACGATTCTCTTTCTTGAAGCCAGTTTCACAACCATTCAGGCAAAACTCCTGCAAAATCAACTTCAATGGACTGGATACTGTGTCCAGGTGGCTGAAAAGTGTCTCCCCCACCAGATCAAAAGGCCAACCTTCCAGAGATGGACAAAGAAAACGCTTTGAAGACACTCTGAAGCTCTCCTTGGAGCACGGCAGCATTGACCTTCGATGACTGGGAGGAGCTCGCTACCCATCGTTCAAAATGGCGACAACTTGTCCATCAAGCTGTGTCACACGTCAAGTCCCAACGCCTTCACGATGAGGCAGAGCGGCGGCACAGAAGGAAAGAAAAGGAAGCAAGCGCTGCACTCCGGGTCCCACTGCCTCCTGGGACATCCTGATGCATGGGGCCAAAGACTGAGAGTGGAGAATCGGCCTGTTCGGTCATGTGAGCGATCACGGCAGGAACCCATCACCCTGAGTAAACGTCACCTTCAAATCGAGGGGCAACCAGTGACAACAAAACCCCTTCCTGTTCACTTAACCCAACGGACCCAACCCTTTCCCATTCACTCCTTGTACCAAATCCCAATGGATCAATCCCCTCCCCGTTCATTCCTTGTAACAATTCCAATGGATAAAAACCCTTCCCATTCACCCACGTGAATACAGTCCATGTGGACCAACTCACTTCCCATTCACTTCTCGTATTGAATCCCAATCGACTGGACCATGGAGTCCCACCATAATTCCATTCCTGTCCTTAAACTAGAGGAATGATCCTGACCACATTCCATCCTTACCCATGTCTTTCTGTTCCGTACGCTGCCTATTCTCCGCTCGCCGTGAGGTATGTGGTAATCGGGTACCGTGACCCAGCTCTCTGAACTCATCTGCGACACGGTTGCCGGCTGTATACAGCAAGAAGGCCCCTGGTTTGGCATTAACTGATCCTGGTTTCGTCTGCTGAGGGGGGACTGAAACTGTTCTCAGTGCCCCAGGCTAGCCAGGGGACATAGGAAGTGGGGAGCAGGATGCAGCGGTGTAGGAATACCACCCGGAATTCCAGCTTTTAATCGCTCGCTCTGGCCGGAATGGGCAAGTGCGCGGACGTACGGGCGGGGATAGGATCGGAGCGAGGTGTCTCCTGCAGTTCAATAGTCCGCTGGCACTATTTGGGCTCAGCGATGTGGAACAGGCTCTTGGGTGATGGAGGGGGCCCCAGTGGCACATCGCAGCAGCAAAAGGCAGCGCCTTCGGGAGAAGAAGAGAGAAAATTGAAGATTGGCTTGGAAGTTTTTGGTGGGGATGGGGTTGTGGTGGTGGAGGAGGCAAGAAAATAACTCTTTGATAAGGCAAATAACAATCCCATCAGCTCCAGGAATGGTGGGACTGTGTATATTTCAGCACCCAAACAGTTAACATTTACAGGTTCTTTCGAGAAATCAACGTTCGGCCTAGTTATGGATTTGGGGCCTGCATTCACCGTGGGCCTGTAAAATCTGGTTACCATGACAACAGGATGAATGGCGCTCATTCACCACGATTACCTGAGCAGTGAGAATAAGAGCTGGGGCTTCTGACAAGGATTGAAAGACAAAGATGCAGATTAATAAGGAATTGTCAGCCTACATCTAGAGGGAGCGATGTAGTTGCTTAGGGTTGACGATGTTCTCAGGATGAGGAAGAGCAACTGAATAACAAGGCCCGGTAGCACAGTAAGGCACCGCCATCCCATGTGGTAACCCACTTATAACCCTATCGCTAAGCATCCCGGGCTAAATAGCAAGGGCGTGTTAAAACATAAATAAAGAATTGTCATTTATGCACCATCTTTCATGGACCTCGGGACCCCTCAAACCGCTTTACAGCCAATGAAGTACTTTATTTTAGAAGTACAGTCACTGCCGCAATGCAGAAGGTGTGGCACAGCAGGATCCCACATACAACAGCGGTAATTGTCAGATCGTCCTGTTTTAGTGACGCTTGTCGAGGGGTAAATTTTGGGCTGCCTACCAATGGCACCTGTGCTCCTGGGGCACTAAGCTCTGGAACACCCTCCCTGCACCTCTCCGCCGCGATCTCTCTCTCTCTCTCTCTCTCTCTTTCTCTCTCTCCTCCTTTGAAACCTGCCTCTTGGACTAAGATTTTGGTCGTCCGTCCCTAATCTCTCTTTACCGTGGCTTGGGCTCGATTTTGTTCGTTTACGCTCCAGAGAAGCGCCGTGGGACGCTTTGCATACCTTAAAGGCGCTATACAAATGCAAGTTGCTCCGGGTGAGCGAGGTGGAGAGGGGTACAGGCAGGTGGGAGAGAAGGAAACATTAGGAAAGAGAGAGAGAGAGAGAGAGAGGGGGGGGAAACTGAATGAGAGGGGGAAACAGAACGAGAGAAAAAACTCTGAGAAGGAGAGAGAGAGAGAGGGATGGACAAGTGTAGAGAGAAGGGAAAGAAAGGGGAGACATTTTAAGCTCAATTTATAAGGGAGTTTGGGTCCCTGTAGATGTAAGTGTCATAAGATAAAAGCATAATACTGTGGATGCTGGAAATCTAGAACTAAAACAAAAATAGCTGGAAAAACTCAGCAGGTCTGACAGCATCTACAGAGAGGAACACAGTTAATGCTTCGAGTCCATATGACTCTTCAACAGAACTAAGGAAATAGAGAAATGAGATGAAATATAAGCTGGTAGAGGGGGGTGGGACAGGAGGAGCTCGATAGGGGGCCAGTGTCATGCCCTGGGACTGAGTTGGCACAGATCATGCCTGAGTTTCACATTGCCAAGGGAGGAGGTCATTAATGATCCATTATTGGTCCAACAAGATAATGTGCCGGTGAGAGCACAAATGTGAGGGGAGGAAAACCCTTTTCATAAAGCGAGTTGTTTGGGTCTGGACTGCTCTGCCTGGAAGTGGAGGAGGAGGAGGCGGGTTTGACTCAACTGAGGCATTCAAGAGGCCTATTGGGTGACTATTTAAATAGAAACAATGTGCAGGGTAACGGGGGAAAAAGGCAGGAGGCTGGCACCAAACTTAAATGCTCAGAGAGCCAGCGCAGACACGATGGGCCGAATGGCCTCCTTCTACATCGTAACAATTCTGCGCCCTCCCCGTCATTTCCCGTTTGTCAGGCCCAGTGAACTCCAAGGCCCTCCTGACAGGCTCGGAGTCTCCTGAAGGATGGACGCAGCCGCAGAAAACCTTTCCCGGTGAAACCCTCCGATGCGGAGAATCAGCTGCTTGCTGAAGACCAGCACAGCCTCCCGCGCTGACTTCCCCACAACGTTTTCACAGGGGAAGAAATTCGCTCCCCTTCCCCCTCATTGCAAACCCCGCCCCCGCCCCCACAAACCCTGTGCTTAAATCCTCCGACGGCTTCGCATGGAGGTAATGGTTTGGAAGCCGTCCGGGCCGTGAGAAAGGGTGACGAGAGGGTTGAATGTGGCGCGCTTTGTTCGCGCAGGAAGTGAGCTGTACGGGCACCATCTTGGCCCCTTCCCCGCGCCATTGGGAGGCCCTGACCCGGCCTTCGGGCCTCTCTGTTAAAACGAGTCAGGACTGCCTGTCGGCTAATCCTGGCCGCAATGCAGCCAGTCTCAACGACACCACCCTCACCTCCTCCCTATCTCAGTAACCTCCTGCAGCCGTACGAACCTCCGCGACCTCTGCACTCCTCCTGAGTCCGGCCTCTTGCAAAGCCGCCAGTTTTCTTCACTCCAGCACCATGTGGCTGGGCCTTCAGCTGCCTGGACCCTAGGCTCTGGAATTCCCTTTCTAGATGCTTCTAACTCTCTCTCTTCCTTTAAGACGGTCCCTAAAACCTACCTCCTTGACCAAGCTTTTGGTCATCTGTCCTAGCCCCTCCTTATTTGGCTCAAGTGTCCAATTCTGTTTGATAACCTTTCCTGTGACATGACTTTTGGTGTTAAATATATGAATGTTGGCCTTTACTGCAAGGGGGATGGAGTTTAAAAGTAGGGAAGTCTTGCTAAATGTGCAGGGCATTGGTGAGGCAGGACTTGGGGTGCAGTGGACAGTTTTCATCTCCCTGGTAACAGAGGGATATACTTGCACTGGAAGAAGTTCAGAGTAGGTTCACGAGGCTGATTCCTGGGATGAAGGTGCTGTCTTTT
Organism: Carcharodon carcharias; assembly: GCF_017639515.1. Lineage (NCBI taxonomy): Eukaryota > Metazoa > Chordata > Chondrichthyes > Lamniformes > Lamnidae > Carcharodon > Carcharodon carcharias. The sequence goes on from NC_054500.1 coordinate 15,642,909, forward strand.
GAGGAAAGGTTGAGCAGTTTCTCCTGTTATTAGGATGATCTAATACCTTGGGCTTATGTACCATACAAGACACAAGGCACCAGTCGCTCATAAGGGTTTGGGGTAAATACATGGTGGGTGTATTGATTAAGTCTAGGCACACAAGAACAGTTATACATAGGTATAAAGATTGAAGATATCAGAGCTTTGTGTGTATGCTCTACTCAAAGTAAAAGTGAAACTAAGACTGGATCACATGACATACTTCATTTCTAGTGATGTCATGCTGATATCCCATAAAGGCATAGTACAACATTCCCCTTTCTTTTTAAAGATACCTTCCCCCCCTTCCAAAGAAGTATGATGATTTACAATGCATGTTTATGTTTAGTTACCATTACATAAGTACATAGAACTGATGGTTCTATGAGATTCTAAAGCATAGAGGTAATCTGCTGGTGCACTCAGATCTTGCAAATGATAACCTTGTCTGGAGGTTTATTTAATTACTCACAGTGATCTGTGTGGGATTGTCATTCTTGGATGTTGCTCCTGGTTGCATTTGGGGTCTTCTCCTAGATGCAATAGGATTGTACGGTGGTTGAGGAACTGGAATGGATCTGATTTGTCCTCGCTAATGCTTCACCATTGCACCTTTGTGTGGAATGGCTTCATAGGACCTTGGTTCTGAACAAACCCTTGTCACATGTCTTATCGCCGCTGCTACCATGTCATGTTATTACAATGATACAATACCTTGGGCTTATATACTACACCTGATACAAGGCATCAATCGCTCATAAGGGATTGGGGTAAACACATTGTGGGTTCATTCATTAAGACTAGGCATATGAGAACAATTATACATAGGTATAAAGCTTGAAGAAATCAGAGCTGTGTGTGTGTGCTCTGCCAAAGCAGAAGTGAAACTAAGACTGGATCACATGATGCATTTCCTTTCTAGTGATATCATGCTGACATCCCTTAAAGTCATATTACTACACAGGTGGGGCATATACTCTTTGAAGTTTAGCAAAATGAGAGGTGATCTTTTTGACGCTGAGAGGATGTTTCCCCTTGTAAGGGGGTCTAGAACTAGGGGGCACAGTTTTAAATTAAGGGGTCTCCCATTTAAGATGGAGATGAGGAGGAATTTTTTCCTCTCAGAAGATAATTAATGTTTGCAATTCTCTCCCCCTGAGGGCAGTGGAGGCTGGACCATTGAATATATTCGAGGCTGAGTTTGACAGATTATTGATCAACAAGGGAGCCGTGGGCTATGGGGGCAGGGGAGAGGCAAGAAAGTGGAGTTAAAGCCACAATCAGATCAGCCATGATCTTATTGACTGGCAAAGTAGGCGCGAGGGGCCGAATAGCCTCCTCCTGCTCCTATTTCTTATGTTCTGACATTCTTCTGCACTTATCTAAACACAATTCTGGCCGGGATTTTCTGGAATGTTCTGTGGCAGACAGAAACCATTCTACCAGGAGCAAGAAGGGAGGTTAATCAAGTTTCCTGTCTCGAAGCTCCTTTTAAACCCCATGACCCCAACACCCGCAACCCTCCCCCACCCCCTCCACCGCCCACCTTTTTCCTCAAGTAATCTCAGGTTATCTTGGGCTGTGCCAGAGTCCCCAGGTCCATAGGCCTGGCTCCGGCCTCCACACGGAAAACTCTGCGGCTTTTAACTTCCCCCACACCCAACGCGCCCAGACAAGACTTCGTCTGTCCTTGGCCCACACCCCATCCCCCAACCCTCTCGCCGCTGCGAACTGAACTGTTTTTACTTCATTCAGGCAGCTGTGCGTAATGCTTCACAGCTGGTTTGAATTCGGCATGTGTTTATGTGTGTGTCTCTCTCTCTCTCTCACACACACACACACAACCTCGGACACTCGCTCACACACACGCTCGCACACACTCGCCCGACCAGAGGCAGAGAAAAAAAAAAACCCTCCCTCTGTTTCGAGGGAGTTGGGGAGGCCGGGGGACATTTTTATCCCTGAGCGAGCCCTGTTGATATTGGGCCTGTCCCAGCTCAAAAACTTCGACATGACCCCATCATCCACAGGGAGAGCTGGCAGAAAGTTAATGTTTTTGCTTTTATGTTGGAAAAATATTTGTGCAATAATTTCTCACGTGAAAACTACCACAAAATCCCAATGCTGCCTGGCAGTGGCTTCAGCTCATCTACAACCTTTGCTGAGGGAACTCAGTAAAAGGGAGCATAACCTTCAAATTAGACCTGGGTTGTTCAGGGGCCGATGTGGGAAGAACTACCTCTCTCAAAATGTCGTAGAAACCTGGAACTCCCCCCTCCGCCTCCCAAGAAATATATTGTGGCTAAGGTTCGATTAAAGCTTTCAAAATTCTCAGATGGATAGATTTTTGTTGCAGAACCAAGCTGGATAAATAGAATTAAGATGCAGATCAGTTATGGTCTATTTGGGGAACAGGCTCAAGGGACTGAATGGCCTACTCCTGTTCCAATGTTCCCTCCTCAGTAAAAGTCCTAAAATCACACTCCTTTTATCTGCAAGATAAAAGCCTGCTGGTTAAATGACATCCCTGTGATGGGGGATTGAATGCAGCCAATTCCTGAAATGAGCAGCAACTGCCAACGTGGAAATTAAAACAGGATCTGAGTTACAGAGCTAACGGCAACGGAATTGTGGATAACCAACCTCCCCATCATTCTCACATGTCTGCTCCTCCCTCACTCACACACACACTGTCTCAATCTCAGATACCAGCTCCTCCCTCACTCACACACACACTGTCTCAATCTCAGATACCAGCTCCTCCATCACTAACACACATACACAGCCTGTCCCACTCTCAGATACCAGCTCCTCCATCACCCTCACACACACACAGCCTGTCCCACTCTCAGATACCAGCTCCTCCATCACTAACACACACACAGCCTGTACCACTCTCAGATACCAGCTCCTCCATCACCCTCACACACACAGCCTGTCCCACTCTCAGATACCAGCTCCTCCATCACCCTCACACACACACAGCCAGTCCCACTCTCAGATACCAGCTCCTCCATCACCCTCACACACACACAGCCTGCCCCACTCTCAGATACCAGCTCCTCCATCACCCTCACACACACACAGCCTGTCCCACTCTCAGATACCAGCTCCTCCATCACCCTCACACACACACAGCCTGTCCCACTCTCAGATACCAGCTCCTCCATCAGTAACACACACACAGCCTGTACCATTCTCAGATACCAGCTCCTCCATTAACCTCACACACAGCCTGTCCCACTCTCAGATACCAGCTCCTCCATCACTAACACACACACAGCCTGTCCCACTCTCAGATACCAGCTCCTCCATCACCCTCACACACAGCCTGTCCCACTCTCAGATACCAGCTCCTCCATCACTAACACACACACACAGCCTGTCCCACTCTCAGATACCAGCTCCTCCCTCACTAACACACACACACAGCCTGTCCCACTCTCAGATACCAGCTCCTCCATCACCCTCACACACACACAGCCTGTCCCACTCTCAGATAACAGCTCCTCCATCACCCTCACACACACACAGCCTGTCCCACTCTCAGATACCAGCTCCTCCATCACCTAACACACACACACAGCCTGTCCCACTCTAAGATACCAGCTCCTCCATCACCCTCACACACACAGCCTGTCCCACTCTCAGATACCAGCTCCTCCATCACCCTCACACACACACAGCCTGTCCCACTCTCAGATACCAGCTCCTCCATCACTAACACACACACACAGCCTGTCCCACTCTCAGATAACAGCTCCTCCATCACCCTCACACACACACAGACTGGCCCACTCTCAGATACCAGCGCCTCCATCACTAACACACACAGCCTGTCCCACTCTCAGATACCAGCTCCTCCATCACTAACACACACACACAGCCTGTCCCACTCTCAGATACCAGCTCCTCCATCACTAACACACACACAGCCTGTACCACTCTCAGATACCAGCTCCTCCATCACTAACACACACAGCCTGTCCCACTCTCAGATATCAGCTCCTCCATCATCCTTACACACACACAGCCTGTCCCACTCTCAGATACCAGCTCCTCCATCACTAACACACACACACAGCCTGTCCCACTCTCAGATACCAGCTCCTCCATCACCCTCACACACACACAGCCTGTCCCACTCTCAGATACCAGCTCCTCCATCACTAACACACACACAGCCTGTACCACTCTCAGATACCAGCTCCTCCATCACCCTCACACACACAGCCTGTCCCACTCTCAGATACCAGCTCCTCCATCACCCTCACACACACACACAGCCCGTCCCACTCTCAGATACCAGCTCCTCCATCACCCTCACACACACACAGCCTGCCCCACTCTCAGATACCAGCTCCTCCATCACCCTCACACACACACAGCCTGTCCCACTCTCAGATACCAGCTCCTCCATCACCCTCACACACACACAGCCTGTCCCACTCTCAGATACCAGCTCCTCCATCAGTAACACACACACAGCCTGTACCATTCTCAGATACCAGCTCCTCCATCAACCTCACACACAGCCTGTCCGACTCTCAGATACCAGCTCCTCCATCACTAACACACACACAGCCTGTCCCACTCTCAGATACCAGCTCCTCCATCACCCTCACACACAGCCTGTCCCACTCTCAGATACCAGCTCCTCCATCACTAACACACACACACAGCCTGTCCCACTCTCAGATACCAGCTCCTCCCTCACTAACACACACACACAGCCTGTCCCACTCTCAGATACCAGCTCCTCCATCACCCTCACACACACACAGCCTGTCCCACTCTCAGATAACAGCTCCTCCATCACCCTCACACACACACAGCCTGTCCCACTCTCAGATACCAGCTCCTCCATCACTAACACACACACACAGCCTGTCCCACTCTAAGATACCAGCTCCTCCATCACCCTCACACACACAGCCTGTCCCACTCTCAGATACCAGCTCCTCCATCACCCTCACACACACACAGCCTGTCCCACTCTCAGATACCAGCTCCTCCATCACTAACACACACACACAGCCTGTCCCACTCTCAGATAACAGCTCCTCCATCACCCTCACACACACACAGCCTGTCCCACTCTCAGATACCAGCGCCTCCATCACTAACACACACAGCCTGTCCCACTCTCAGATACCAGCTCCTCCATCACTAACACACACACACAGCCTGTCCCACTCTCAGATACCAGCTCCTCCATCACTAACACACACACAGCCTGTACCACTCTCAGATACCAGCTCCTCCATCACTAACACACACAGCCTGTCCCACTCTCAGATATCAGCTCCTCCATCATCCTTACACACACACAGCCTGTCCCACTCTCAGATACCAGCTCCTCCATCACCCTCACACACACACAGCCTGTCCCACTCTCAGATACCAGCTCCTCCATCACTAACACACACACACAGCCTGTCCCACTCTCAGATACCAGCTCCTCCATCACCCTCACACACACAGCCTGTCCCACTCTCAGATACCAGCTCCTCCATCACCCTCACACACACACAGCCTGTCCCACTCTCAGATACCAGCTCCTCCATCACTAACACACACACACAGCCTGTCCCACTCTCAGATACCAGCTCCTCCATCACCCTCACACACACACAGCCTGTCCCACTCTCAGATACCAGCTCCTCCATCACTAACACACACAGCCTGTCCCACTCTCAGATACCAGCTCCTCCATCACTAACACACACACACAGCCTGTCCCACTCTCAGATACCAGCTCCTCCATCACCCTCACACACACACAGCCTGTCCCACTCTCAGATACCAGCTCCTCCATCACTAACACACACACACAGCCTGTCCCACTCTCAGATACCAGCTCCTCCATCACCCTCACACACACACAGCCTGTCCCACTCTCAGATACCAGCTCCTCCATCACTAACACACACAGCCTGTCCCACTCTCAGATACCAGCTCCTCCATCACTAACACACACACACAGCCTGTCCCACTCTCAGATACCAGCTCCTCCATCACTAACACACACACAGCCTGTCCCACTCTCAGATACCAGCTCCTCCATCACTAACACACACAGCCTGTCCCACTCTCAGATACCAGCTCCTCCATCATCCTCACACACACACAGCCTGTCCAACTCTCAGATACCAGCTCCTCCATCACCCTCACACACACACAGCCTGTCCCACTCTCAGATACCAGCTCCTCCATCAGTAACACACACACAGCCTGTCCCACTCTCAGATACCAGCTCCTCCATGACTAACACACACACACAGCCTGTCCCACTCTCAGATACCAGCTCCTCCATCACTAACACACAAACAGCCTGTCCCACTCTCAGATACCAGCTCCTCCATCACCCTCACACACAGCCTGTCCCAATCGCAGATACCAGCTCCTACATCACTAACACACAGCCTGTCCCACTCTCAGATACCAGCTCCTCCATCACTAACACACACACACAGCCTGTCCCACTCTCAGATAACAGCTCCTCCATCACTAACACACACACACAGCCTGTCCCACTCTCAGATACCAGCTCCTCCATCACTAACACACACACAGCCTGTACCACTCTCAGATACCAGCTCCTCCATCACCCTCACACACAGCCTGTCCCACTGTCAGATACCAGCTCCTCCATCACTAACACACACACACAGCCTGTCCCACTCTCAGATACCAGCTCCTCCATCACTAACACACACACACACAGCCTGTCCCACTCTCAGATACCAGCTCCTCCATCACCCTCACACACACACAGCCTGTCCCACTCTCACATACCAGCTCCTCCATCACCCTCACACACACACAGCCTGTCCCACTCTCAGAAACCAGCTCCTCCATCACTAACACACACACACAGCCTGTCCCACTCTCAGATACCAGCTCCTCCATCACCCTCACACACAGCCTGTCCCACTCTCAGATACCAGCTCCTCCATCACCCTCACACACACACAGCCTGTCCCACTCTCACATACCAGCTCCTCCATCACCCTCACACACACACAGCCTGTCCCACTCTCAGATACCAGCTCCTCCATCACTAACACACACACACAGCCTGTCCCACTCTCAGATACCAGCTCCTCCATCACTAACACACACACACAGCCTGTCCCAATCTCAGATACCAGCTCCTCCATCACTAACACACACACACAGCCTGTCCCACTCTCAGATACCAGCTCCTCCATCACCCTCACACACACACAGCCTGTCCCACTCTGAGATACCAGCTCCTCCATCACCCTCACACACACACAACCTGTCCCACTCTCAGATACCAGCTCCTCCATCACCCTCACACACACACAGCCTGTCCCACTCTCAGATACCAGCTCCTCCATCACTAACACACACACACAGCCTGTCCCACTCTCAGATACCAGCTCCTCCATCACTAACACACACACACAGCCTGTCCCACTCTCAGATACCAGCTCCACCATCAATAACACACACACACAGCCTGTCCCACTCTCAGATACCAGCTCCTCCATCACCCTCACACACAGCCTGTCCCACTCTCAGATACCAGCTCCTCCATCACCCTCACAGACACACAGCCTGTCCCACTCTCAGATACCAGCTCCTCCATCACTAACACACACACACAGCCTGTCCCACTCTCAGATACCAGCTCCTCCATCACCCTCAAACACACAGCCTGTCCCACTCTCAGATACCAGCTCCTCCATCACCCTCACACACACACAGCCTGTCCCACTCTCAGATAACAGCTCCTCCATCACTAACACACACACACAGCCTGTCCCACTCTCAGATACCAGCTCCTCCATCACCCTCACACACACACAGCCTGTCCCACTCTCAGAAACCAGCTCCTCCATCACTAACACACACAGCCTGTCCCACTCTCAGATACCAGCTCCTCCATCACTAACACACACACACAGCCTGTCCCACTCTCAGATACCAGCTCCTCCATCACCCTCACACACACACAGCCTGTCCCACTCTCAGATACCAGCTCCTCCATCACTAACACACACAGCCTGTCCCACTCTCAGATACCAGCTCCTCCATCACTAACACACACACACAGCCTGTCCCACTCTCAGATACCAGCTCCTCCATCACTAACACACACACAGCCTGTACCACTCTCAGATACCAGCACCTCCATCACTAACACACACAGCCTGTCCCACTCTCAGATACCAGCTCCTCCATCATCCTCACACACACACAGCCTGTCCAACTCTCAGATACCAGCTCCTCCATCACCCTCACACACACACAGCCTGTCCCACTCTCAGATACCAGCTCCTCCATCACTAACACACACACAGCCTGTCCCACTCTCAGATACCAGCTCCTCCATCACTAACACACACAAACAGCCTGTCCCACTCTCAGATACCAGCTCCTCCATCACTAACACACAAACAGCCTGTCCCACTCTCAGATACCAGCTCCTCCATCACGCTCACACACAGCCTGTCCCAATCGCAGATACCAGCTCCTCCATCACTAACACACAGCCTGTCCCACTCTCAGATACCAGCTCCTCCATCACTAACACACACACACAGCCTGTACCACTCTCAGATAACAGCTCCTCCATCACTAACACACACACACAGCCTGTCCCACTCTCAGATACCAGCTCCTACATCACTAACACACACACAGCCTGTACCACTCTCAGATACCAGCTCCTCCATCACCCTCACACACAGCCTGTCCCACTCTCAGATACCAGCTCCTCCATCACTAACACACACACACAGCCTGTCCCACTCTCAGATACCAGCTCCTCCATCACTAACACACACACACAGCCTGTCCCACTCTCAGATACCAGCTCCTCCATCACCCTCACACACACACAGCCTGTCCCACTCTCAGATACCAGCTCCTCCATCACCCTCACACACACACAGCCTGTCCCACTCTCAGATACCAGCTCCTCCATCACCCTCACACACACACAGCCTGTCCCACTCTCAGATACCAGCTCCTCCATCACCCTCACACACACACAGCCTGTCCCACTCTCAGATACCAGCTCCTCCATCACTAACACACACACACAGCCTGTCCCACTCTCAGATACCAGCTCCTCCATCACTAACACACACACACAGCCTGTCCCACTCTCAGATACCAGCTCCACCATCACTAACACACACACACAGCCTGTCCTACTCTCAGATACCAGCTCCTCCATCACCCTCACACACAGCCTGTCCCACTCTCAGATACCAGCTCCTCCATCACCCTCACACACACACAGCCTGTCCCACTCTCAGATACCAGCTCCTCCATCACTAACACACACACACAGCCTGTCCCACTCTCAGATACCAGCTCCTCCATCACTAACACACACAGCCTGTCACACTCGCAGATAGCAGCTCCTCCATCACTAACACACACACACAGCCTGTCCCACTCTCAGATACCAGCTCCTCCATCACTAACACACACACAGCCTGTACCACTCTCAGATACCAGCTCCTCCATCACTAACACACACAGCCTGTCCCACTCTCAGATACCTGCTCCTCCATCATCCTCACACACACACAGCCTGTCCAACTCTCAGATAACAGCTCCTCCAGCACCCTCACACACACACAGCCTGTCCCACTCTCAGATACCAGCTCCTCCATCACTAACACACAAACAGCCTGTCCCACACTCAGATACCAGCTCCTCCATCACCCTCACACACAGCCTGTCCCAATCGCAGATACCAGCTCCTCCATCGCTAACACACAGCCTGTCCCACTCTCAGATACCAGCTCCTCCATCACTAACACACACACACAGCCTGTCCCACTCTCAGATAACAGCTCCTCCATCACTAACACACACACACAGCCTGTCGCACTCTCAGATACCAGCTCCTCCATCACTAACACACACACAGCCTGTACCAGTCTCAGATACCAGCTCCTCCATCACCCTCACACACAGCCTGTCCCACTCTCAGATACCAGCTCCTCCATCACTAACACACACACACAGCCTGTCCCACTCTCAGATACCAGCTCCTCCATCACTAACACACACACACACAGCCTGTCCCACTCTCAGATACCAGCTCCTCCATCACCCTCACACACACACAGCCTGTCCCACTCTCAGATACCAGCTCCTCCATCACCCTCACACACACACAGCCTGTCCCACTCTCAGAAACCAGCTCCTCCATCACTAACACACACACACAGCCTGTCCCACTCTCAGATACCAGCTCCTCCATCACCCTCACACACAGCCTGTCCCACTCTCAGATACCAGCTCCTCCATCACCCTCACACACACACAGCCTGTCCCACTCTCACATACCAGCTCCTCCATCACCCTCACACACACACAGCCTGTCCCACTCTCAGATACCAGCTCCTCCATCACTAACACACACACACAGCCTGTCCCACTCTCAGATACCAGCTCCTCCATCACTAACACACACACAAAGCCTGTCCCAATCTCAGATACCAGCTCCTCCATCACTAACACACACACACAGCCTGTCCCACTCTCAGATACCAGCTCCTCCATCACCCTCACACACACACAGCCTGTCCCACTCTCAGATACCAGTTCCTCCATCACCCTCACACACACACAGCCTGTCCCAATCTCAGATACCAGCTCTTCCATCACTAACACACACACACAGCCTGTCCCACTCTCAGATACCAGCTCCTCCATCACTAACACACACACACAGCCTGTCCCACTCTCAGATACCAGCTCCACCATCACTAACACACACACACAGCCTGTCCCACTCTCAGATACAAGCTCCTCCATCACCCTCACACACAGCCTGTCCCACTCTCAGATACCAGCTCCTCAATCACTAACACACACACACAGCCTGTCCCACTCTCAGATACCAGCTCCTCCATCACCCTCACACACACACAGCCTGTCCCACTCTCAGATAACAGCTCCTCCATCACTAACACACACACACAGCCTGTCCCACTCTCAGATACCAGCTCCTCCATCACCCTCACACACACACAGCCTGTCCCACTCTCAGAAACCAGCTCCTCCATCACTAACACACACAGCCTGTCCCACTCTCAGATACCAGCTCCTCCATCACTAACACACACACACAGCCTGTCCCACTCTCAGATACCAGCTCCTCCATCACCCTCACACACACACAGCCTGTCCCACTCTCAGATACCAGCTCCTCCATCACTAACACACACAGCCTGTCCCACTCTCAGATACCAGCTCCTCCATCACTAACACACACACACAGCCTGTCCCACTCTCAGATACCAGCTCCTCCATCACTAACACACACACAGCCTGTACCACTCTCAGATACCAGCTCCTCCATCACTAACACACACAGCCTGTCCCACTCTCAGATACCAGCTCCTCCATCATCCTCACACACACACAGCCTGTCCAACTCTCAGATACCAGCTCCTCCATCACCCTCACACACACACAGCCTGTCCCACTCTCAGATACCAGCTCCTCCATCACTAACACACACACAGCCTGTCCCACTCTCAGATACCAGCTCCTCCATCACTAACACACACAAACAGCCTGTCCCACTCTCAGATACCAGCTCCTCCATCACTAACACACAAACAGCCTGTCCCACTCTCAGATACCAGCTCCTCCATCACGCTCACACACAGCCTGTCCCAATCGCAGATACCAGCTCCTCCATCACTAACACACAGCCTGTCCCACTCTCAGATACCAGCTCCTCCATCACTAACACACACACACAGCCTGTACCACTCTCAGATAACAGCTCCTCCATCACTAACACACACACACAGCCTGTCCCACTCTCAGATACCAGCTCCTACATCACTAACACACACACAGCCTGTACCACTCTCAGATACCAGCTCCTCCATCACCCTCACACACAGCCTGTCCCACTCTCAGATACCAGCTCCTCCATCACTAACACACACACACAGCCTGTCCCACTCTCAGATACCAGCTCCTCCATCACTAACACACACACACAGCCTGTCCCACTCTCAGATACCAGCTCCTCCATCACCCTCACACACACACAGCCTGTCCCACTCTCAGATACCAGCTCCTCCATCACCCTCACACACACACAGCCTGTCCCACTCTCAGATACCAGCTCCTCCATCACCCTCACACACACACAGCCTGTCCCACTCTCAGATACCAGCTCCTCCATCACCCTCACACACACACAGCCTGACCCACTCTCAGATACCAGCTCCTCCATCACTAACACACACACACAGCCTGTCCCACTCTCAGATACCAGCTCCTCCATCACTAACACACACACACAGCCTGTCCCACTCTCAGATACCAGCTCCACCATCACTAACACACACACACAGCCTGTCCTACTCTCAGATACCAGCTCCTCCATCACCCTCACACACAGCCTGTCCCACTCTCAGATACCAGCTCCTCCATCACCCTCACACACACACAGCCTGTCCCACTCTCAGATACCAGCTCCTCCATCACTAACACACACACACAGCCTGTCCCACTCTCAGATACCAGCTCCTCCATCACTAACACACACAGCCTGTCCCACTCGCAGATAGCAGCTCCTCCATCACTAACACACACACACAGCCTGTCCCACTCTCAGATACCAGCTCCTCCATCACTAACACACACACAGCCTGTACCACTCTCAGATACCAGCTCCTCCATCACTAACACACACAGCCTGTCCCACTCTCAGATACCAGCTCCTCCATCATCCTCACACACACACAGCCTGTCCAACTCTCAGATAACAGCTCCTCCAGCACCCTCACACACACACAGCCTGTCCCACTCTCAGATACCAGCTCCTCCATCACTAACACACAAACAGCCTGTCCCACACTCAGATACCAGCTCCTCCATCACCCTCACACACAGCCTGTCCCAATCGCAGATACCAGCTCCTCCATCGCTAACACACAGCCTGTCCCACTCTCAGATACCAGCTCCTCCATCACTAACACACACACACAGCCTGTCCCACTCTCAGATAACAGCTCCTCCATCACTAACACACACACACAGCCTGTCGCACTCTCAGATACCAGCTCCTCCATCACTAACACACACACAGCCTGTCCCAGTCTCAGATACCAGCTCCTCCATCACCCTCACACACAGCCTGTCCCACTCTCAGATACCAGCTCCTCCATCACTAACACACACACACAGCCTGTCCCACTCTCAGATACCAGCTCCTCCATCACTAACACACACACACACAGCCTGTCCCACTCTCAGATACCAGCTCCTCCATCACCCTCACACACACACAGCCTGTCCCACTCTCAGATACCAGCTCCTCCATCACCCTCACACACACACAGCCTGTCCCACTCTCAGAAACCAGCTCCTCCATCACTAACACACACACACAGCCTGTCCCAGTCTCAGATACCAGCTCCTCCATCACCCTCACACACAGCCTGTCCCACTCTCAGATACCAGCTCCTCCATCACCCTCACACACACACAGCCTGTCCCACTCTCACATACCAGCTCCTCCATCACCCTCACACACACACAGCCTGTCCCACTCTCAGATACCAGCTCCTCCATCACTAACACACACACACAGCCTGTCCCACTCTCAGATACCAGCTCCTCCATCACTAACACACACACAAAGCCTGTCCCAATCTCAGATACCAGCTCCTCCATCACTAACACACACACACAGCCTGTCCCACTCTCAGATACCAGCTCCTCCATCACCATCACACACACACAGCCTGTCCCACTCTCAGATACCAGCTCCTCCATCACCCTCACACACACACAGCCTGTCCCACTCTCAGATACCAGTTCCTCCATCACCCTCACACACACACAGCCTGTCCCAATCTCAGATACCAGCTCCTCCATCACTAACACACACACACAGCCTGTCCCACTCTCAGATACCAGCTCCTCCATCACTAACACACACACACAGCCTGTCCCACTCTCAGATACCAGCTCCACCATCACTAACACACACACACAGCCTGTCCCACTCTCAGATACAAGCTCCTCCATCACCCTCACACACAGCCTGTCCCACTCTCAGATACCAGCTCCTCCATCACCCTCACACACACACAGCCTGTCCCACTCTCAGATACCAGCTCCTCCATCACTAACACACACACACAGCCTGTCCCACTCTCAGATACCAGCTCCTCCATCACCCTCACACACACACAGCCTGTCCCACTCTCAGATAACAGCTCCTCCATCACTAACACACCCACACAGCCTGTCCCACTCTCAGATACCAGCTCCTCCATCACCCTCACACACACACAGCCTGTCCCACTCTCAGATACCAGCTCCTCCATCACTAACACACACAGCCTGTCCCACTCTCAGATACCAGCTCCTCCATCACTAACACACACACACAGCCTGTCCCACTCTCAGATACCAGCTCCTCCATCACCCTCACACACACACAGCCTGTCCCACTCTCAGATACCAGCTCCTCCATCACTAACACACACAGCCTGTCCCACTCTCAGATACCAGCTCCTCCATCACTAACACACACACACAGCCTGTCCCACTCTCAGATACCAGCTCCTCCATCACTAACACACACACACAGCCTGTCCCACTCTCAGATACCAGCTCCTCCATCACTAACACACACACACAGCCTGTCCCACTCTCAGATACCAGCTCCTCCATCACTAACACACACACAGCCTGTACCACTCTCAGATACCAGCTCCTCCATCACTAACACACACAGCCTGTCCCACTCTCAGATACCTGCTCCTCCATCATCCTCACACACACACAGCCTGTCCAACTCTCAGATACCAGCTCCTCCATCACCCTCACACACACACAGCCTGTCCCACTCTCAGATACCAGCTCCTCCATCACTAACACACACAGCCTGTCCCACTCTCAGATACCAGCTCCTCCATCACTAACACACACACACAGCCTGTCCCACTCTCAGATACCAGCTCCACCATCACTAACACACACACACAGCCTGTCCCACTCTCAGATACCAGCTCCTCCATCACTAACACACACACACAGCCTGTCCCACTCTCAGATACCAGCTCCTCCATCACTAACACACACACAGCCTGTACCACTCTCAGATACCAGCTCCTCCATCACTAACACACACAGCCTGTCCCACTCTCAGATACCAGCTCCTCCATCATCCTCACACACACACAGCCTGTCCAACTCTCAGATACCAGCTCCTCCATCACCCTCACACACACACAGCCTGTCCCACTCTCAGATACCAGCTCCTCCATCACTAACACACACACAGCCTGTCCCACTCTCAGATACCAGCTCCTCCATCACTAACACACACACTCAGCCTGTCCCACTCTCAGATACCATCTCCTCCATCACTAACACACAAACAGCCTGTCCCACTCTCAGATACCAGCTCCTCCATCACGCTCACACACAGCCTGTCCCAATCGCAGATACCAGCTCCTCCATCACTAACACACAGCCTGTCCCACTCTCAGATACCAGCTCCTCCATCACTAACACACACACACAGCCTGTACCACTCTCAGATAACAGCTCCTCCATCACTAACACACACACACAGCCTGTCCCACTCTCAGATACCAGCTCCTACATCACTAACACACACACAGCCTGTTCCACTCTCAGATAACAGCTCCTCCATCACCCTCACACACAGCCTGTCCCACTCTCAGATACCAGCTCCTCCATCACTAACACACACACACAGCCTGTCCCACTCTCAGATAACAGCTCCTCCATCACTAACACACACACACAGCCTGTCCCACTCTCAGATACCAGCTCCTCCATCACCCTCACACACACACAGCCTGTCCCACTCTCAGATACCAGCTCCTCCATCACCCTCACACACACACAGCCTGTCCCACTCTCAGATACCAGCTCCTCCATCACCCTTACACACACACAGCCTGTCCCACTCTCAGATACCAGCTCCTCCATCACCCTCACACACACACAGCCTGTCCCACTCTCAGATACCAGCTCCTCCATCACTAACACACACACACAGCCTGTCCCACTCTCAGATACCAGCTCCTCCATCACTAACACACACACACAGCCTGTCCCACTCTCAGATACCAGCTCCACCATCACTAACACACACACACAGCCTGTCCCACTCTCAGATACCAGCTCCTCCATCACCCTCACACACAGCCTGTCCCACTCTCAGATACCAGCTCCTCCATCACCCTCACACACACACAGCCTGTCCCACTCTCAGATACCAGCTCCTCCATCACTAACACACACACACAGCCTGTCCCACTCTCAGATACCAGCTCCTCCATCACTAACACACACAGCCTGTCCCACTCTCAGATACCAGCTCCTCCATCACTAACACACACACACAGCCTGTCCCACTCTCAGATACCAGCTCCTCCATCACTAACACACACACAGCCTGTACCACTCTCAGATACCAGCTCCTCCATCACTAACACACACAGCCTGTCCCACTCTCAGATACCAGCTCCTCCATCATCCTCACACACACACAGCCTGTCCAACTCTCAGATAACAGCTCCTCCAGCACCCTCACACACACACAGCCTGTCCCACTCTCAGATACCAGCAACTCCATCACTAACACACACACAGCCTGTCCCACTCTCAGATACCAGCTCCTCCATCACTAACACACACACACAGCCTGTCCCAGTCTCAGATACCAGCTCCTCCATCACTAACACACAAACAGCCTGTCCCACTCTCAGATACCAGCTCCTCCATCACGCTCACACACAGCCTGTCCCACTCGCAGATACCAGCTCCTCCATCACTAACACACACAGCCTGTCCCCACTCTCAGATACCAGCTCCTCCATCACTAACACACACACACAGCCTGTACCA
Organism: Carcharodon carcharias; assembly: GCF_017639515.1. Classification (NCBI taxonomy): domain Eukaryota; kingdom Metazoa; phylum Chordata; class Chondrichthyes; order Lamniformes; family Lamnidae; genus Carcharodon; species Carcharodon carcharias. The sequence goes on from NC_054500.1 coordinate 15,659,847, forward strand.
CTCTCAGATACCAGCTCCTCCATCACTAACACACAGCCTGTCCCACTCTCAGATTCCAGATCCTCCATCACTAACACACACACACAGCCTGTACCACTCTCAGATACCAGCTCCTCCATCACCCTCACACACAGCCTGTCCCACTCTCAGATACCAGCTCCTCCATCACTAACACACACACACAGCCTGTCCCACTCTCAGATACCAGCTCCTCCATCACTAACACACACACACAGCCTGTCCCACTCTCAGATACCAGCTCCTCCATCACCCTCACACACACAGCCTGTCCCACACTCAGATACCAGCTCCTCCATCACCTCACAAACACACTGCTTGTCCCAATCTCAGATACCAGCTCCTCCATCAGTAACACCCATCCTGTCCCACTCTCAGATACCAGCTCTTCCCTCACTAACACACAGCCTGTCCCACTCTCAGATACCAGCTCATCCCTCACTAATAAACAGCCTGTCCCCACTCTCAGATACCAGCTCCTCCATCACTAACACACAGCCTGTCCCACTCTCAGATACCAGCTCCTCCCTCACCAAAACACAGCCTGTCCCACTCTCAGATACCAGCTCCTCCCTAACACACAGCCTGTCCCACTCTCAGATACCAGCTCCTCCCTCACTAACACACACACACAGCCTGTCCCACTCTCAGATACCAGCTCCTCCATCACCCTCACACACACACAGCCTGTCCCACTCTCAGATACCAGCTCCTCCATCACTACACACACACACAGCCTGTCCCACTCTCAGATACCAGCTCCTCCATCACCTAACACACACACAGCCTGTCCCACTCTCAGATACCAGCTCCTCCATCACTAACACACACACACAGCCTGTCCCACTCTCAGATACCAGCTCCTCCATCACCCTCACACACACACAGCCTGTCCCACTCTCAGATACCAGCTCCTCCATCACTAACACACACACACAGCCTGTCCCACTCTCAGATACCAGCTCCTCCATCACCCTCACACACACACAGCCTGTCCCACTCTCAGATACCAGCTCCTCCATCACCCTCACACACAGCCTGTCCCACTCTCAGATACCAGCTCCTCCATCACTAACACACACAGCCTGTCCCACTCTCAGATACCAGCTCCTCCATCACTAACACACACACACAGCCTGTCCCACTCTCAGATACCAGCTCCTCCATCACCCTCACACACAGCCTGTCCCACTCTCAGATACCAGCTCCTCCATCACCCTCACACACACACAGCCTGTCCCACTCTCAGATACCAGCTCCTCCATCACTAACACACACACACAGCCTGTCCCACTCTCAGATACCAGCTCCTCCATCACTAACACACACACACAGCCTGTCCCACTCTCAGATACCAGCTCCTCCATCACTAACACACACACAGCCTGTCCCACTCTCAGATACCAGCTCCTCCATCACTAACACACACACAGCCTGTCCCACTCTCAGATAGCCAGCTCCTCCATCACCCTCACACACACAGCCTGTCCCACTCTCAGATACCAGCTCCTCCATCATCCTCACACACACAGCCTGTCCCACTCTCAGATACCAGCTCCTCCATCACTAACACACACACACAGCCTGTCCCACTCTCAGATACCAGCTCCTCCATCACTAACACACACACACAGCCTGTCCCACTCTCAGATACCAGCTCCTCCATCACTAACACACACACACAGCCTGTCCCCACTCTCAGATACCAGCTCCTCCATCACTAACACACACACACAGCCTGTCCCACTCTCAGATACCAGCTCCTCCATCACTAACACACACACAGCCTGTCCCACTCTCAGATACCAGCTCCTCCATCACTAACACACACACAGCCTGTCCCACTCTCAGATACCAGCTCCTCCATCACTAACACACACACACAGCCTGTCCCACTCTCAGATACCAGCTCCTCCATCACCCTCACACACAGCCTGTCCCACTCTCAGATACCAGCTCCTCCATCACCCTCACACACACACAGCCTGTCCCACTCTCGGATACCAGCTCCTCCATCACTAACACACACACAGCCTGTCCCACTCTCAGATACCAGCTCCTCCCTCACACACACACAGCCTGTCCCACACTCAGATACCAGCTCCACCATCACTAACAAACACAGCCTGTCCCACTCTCAGATACCAGCTCCTCCATCACTAACACACAGCCTGTCCCACTCTCAGATACCAGCTCCTCCCTCACACACACACAGCCTGTCCCACTCTCAGATACCAGCTCCTCCCTCACACACACACAGCCTGTCCCACTCTCAGATACCAGCTCCTCCATCACCCTCACACACACAGCCTGTCCCACTCTCAGATACCAGCTCCTCCATCACTAACACACACACACAGCCTGTCCCACTCTCAGATACCAGCTCCTCCATCACCCTCACACACACACAGCCTGTCCCACTCTCAGATACCAGCTCCTCCATCACTAACACACACACACAGCCTGTCCCACTCTCAGATACCAGCTCCTCCATCACCCTCACACACACACAGCCTGTCCCACTCTCAGATACCAGCTCCTCCATCACTAACACACACACACAGCCTGTCCCACTCTCAGATACCAGCTCCTCCATCACCCTCACACACACACAGCCTGTCCCACTCTCAGATACCAGCTCCTCCATCACCCTCACACACACAGCCTGTCCCACTCTCAGATACCAGCTCCTCCATCACCCTCACACACACACAGCCTGTCCCACTCTCAGATACCAGCTCCTCCATCACTAACACAAACACACAGCCTGTCCCACTCTCAGATACCAGCTCCTCCATCACTAACACACACACAGCCTGTCCCACTCTCAGATACCAGCTCCTCCATCACTAACACACGCACACAGCCTGACCCACTCTCAGATAGCAGCTCCTCCATCATCCTCACACACAACCTGTCCCACTCTCAGATACCAGCTCCTCCATCACCCTCACACACAGCCTGTCCCAAACTCAGATACCAGCTCCTCCATCACTAACACACACACAGCCTGTCCCACTCTCAGATACCAGCTCCTCCATCACTAACACACAACACAGCCTGTCCAACTCTCAGATACCAGCTCCTCCATCACTAACACACACACACAGCATGTCCCACTCTCAGATACCAGCTCCTCCATCACTAACACACACACAGCCTGTCCCACTCTCAGATACCAGCTCCTCCATCACTAACACACACACACAGCCTGTCCCACTCTCAAATACCAGCTCCTCGATCACTACACACACACACAGCCTATCCCACTCTCAGATACCAGCTCCTCCATCACTAACACACACACACAGCCTGTCCCACTCTCAGATACCAGCTCCTCCATCACTAACACACACACAAAGCCTGTCCCACTCTCAGATACCAGCTCCTCCATCACTAACACACACACACAGCCTGTCCCACTCTCAGATACCAGCTCCTCCATCAACCTCACACACACACAGCCTGTCCCACTCTCAGATACCAGCTCCTCCATCACCCTCACACACACACAGCCTGTCCAACTCTCAGATACCAGCTCCTCCATCACTAACACACACACACAGCCTGTCCCACTCTCAGATACCAGCTCCACCATCACTAACACACACACACAGCCTGTCCCACTCTCAGATACCAGCTCCTCCATCACCCTCACACACACACAGCCTGTCCCACTCTCAGATACCAGCTCCTCCATCACTAACACACACACACAGCCTGTCCCACTCTCAGATACCAGCTCCTCCATCACTAACACACACACACAGCCTGTCCCACTCTCAGATACCAGCTCCTCCATCACTAACACTCACACACAGCCTGTCCCACTCTCAGATACCAGCTCCTCCATCACCCTCACACACAGCCTGTCCCACTCTCAGATACCAGCTCCTCCATCACTAACACACACACACAGCCTGTCCCACTCTCAGATACCAGCTCCTCCATCACTAACACACACACACAGCCTGTCCCACTCTCAGATACCAGCTCCTCCATCACCCTCACACACACACAGCCTGTCCCACTCTCAGATACCAGCTCCTCCATCACTAACACACACACACAGCCTGTCCCACTCTCAGATACCAGCTCCTCCATCACCCTCACACACACACAGCCTGTCCCACTCTCAGATACCAGCTCCTCCATCACTAACACACACACACAGCCTGTCCCACTCTCAGATATCAGCTCCTCCATCACCCTCACACACACACAGCCTGTCCCACTCTCAGATACCAGCTCCTCCATCACCCTCACACACAGCCTGTCCCACTCTAAGATACCAGCTCCTCCATCACCGTCACACACACACAGCCTGTCCCACTCTCAGATACCAGCTCCTCCATCACTAACACACACACACAGCCTGTCCCACTCTCAGATACCAGCTCCTCCATCACCCTCACAAGCAGCCTGTCCCACTCTCAGATACCAGCTCCTCCATCACCCTCACACACACACAGCCTGTCCCACTCTCAGATACCAGCTCCTCCATCACTAACACACACACACAGCCTGTCCCACTCTCAGATACCAGCCCCTCCATCACTAACACACACACACAGCATGTCCCACTCTCAGATACCAGCTCCTCCATCACTAACACACACACAGCCTGTCCCACTCTCAGATACCAGCTCCTCCATCACTAACACACGCACACAGCCTGTCCCACTCTCAGATAGCAGCTCCTCCATCACCCTCACACACAGCCTGTCCCACTCTCAGATACCAGCTCCTCCATCATCCTCACACACAGCCTGTCCCACTCTCAGATACCAGCTCCTCCATCACTAACACACACACACAGCCTGTCCCACTCTCAGATACCAGCTCCTCCATCACTAACACACACACACAGCCTGTCCCACTCTCAGATACCAGCTCCTCCATCACTAACACACACACACAGCCTGCCCCACTCTCAGATACCAGCTCCTCCATCACTAACACACACACACAGCCTGTCCCACTCTCAGATACCAGGTCCTCCATCACTAACACACACACAGCCTGTCCCACTCTCAGATACCAGCTCCTCCATCACTAACACACACACAGCCTGTCCCACTCTCAGATACCAGCTCCTCCTTCACTAACACACACACACAGCCTGTCCCACTCTCAGATACCAGCTCCTCCATCACCCTCACACACAGCCTGTCCCACTCTCAGATACCAGCTCCTCCATCACCCTCACACACACACAGCCTGTCCCACTCTCGGATACCAGCTCCTCCATCACTAACACACACACAGCCTGTCCCACTCTCAGATACCAGCTCCTCCCTCACACACACACAGCCTGTCCCACACTCAGATACCAGCTCCACCATCACTAACAAACACAGCCTGTCCCACTCTCAGATACCAGCTCCTCCATCACTAACACACAGCCTGTCCCACTCTCAGATACCAGCTCCTCCCTCCCTAACACACAGCCTGTCCCACTCTCAGATACCAGCTCCTCCCTCACACACACACAGCCTGTCCCACTCTCAGATACCAGCTCCTCCATCACCCTCACACACACAGCCTGTCCCACTCTCAGATACCAGCTCCTCCATCACTAACACACACACACAGCCTGTCCCACTCTCAGATACCAGCTCCTCCATCACCCTCACACACACACAGCCTGTCCCACTCTCAGATACCAGCTCCTCCATCACTAACACACACACACAGCCTGTCCCACTCTCAGATACCAGCTCCTCCATCACTCTCACACACACACAGCCTGTCCCACTCTCAGATACCAGCTCCTCCATCACTAACACACACACACAGCCTGTCCCACTCTCAGATATCAGCTCCTCCATCACCCTCACACACACACAGCCTGTCCCACTCTCAGATACCAGCTCCTCCATTACCCTCATACACAGCCTGTCCCACTCTCAGATACCAGCTCCTCCATCACCCTCACACACACACAGCCTGTCCCACTATCAGATACCAGCTCCTCCATCACTAACACACACACACAGCCTGTCCCAATCTCAGATACCAGCTCCTCCATCACTAACACACACACAGCCTGTCCCACTCTCAGATACCAGCTCCTCCATCACTAACACACGCACACAGCCTGACCCACTCTCAGATAGCAGCTCCTCCATCATCCTCACACACAGCCTGTCCCACTCTCAGATACCAGCTCCTCCATCACCCTCACACACAGCCTGTCCCACTCTCAGATACCAGCTCCTCCATCACTAACACACACACACAGCCTGTCCCACTCTCAGATACCAGCTCCTCCATCACTAACACACAAACACAGCCTGTCCAACTCTCAGATACCAGCTCCTCCATCACTAACACACACACACAGCATGCCCCACTCTCAGATACCAGCTCCTCCATCACTAACACACACACACAGCCTGTCCCACTCTCAGATAACAGCTCCTCCATCACTAACACACACACACAGCCTGTCCCACTCTCAAATACCAGCTCCTCGATCACTAACACACACACACAGCCTATCCCACTCTCAGATACCAGCTCCTCCATCACTAACACACACACACAGCCTGTCCCACTCTCAGATACCAGCTCCTCCATCACTAACACTCACACAGCCTGTCCCACTCTCAGATACCAGCTCCTCCATCACTAACACACACACACAGCCTGTCCCACTCTCAGATACCAGCTCCTCCATCACCCTCACACACACACAGCCTGTCCCACTCTCAGATACCAGCTCCTCCATCACCCTCACACACACACAGCCTGTCCAACTCTCAGATACCAGCTCCTCCATCACTAACACACACACACAGCCTGTCCCACTCTCAGATACCAGCTCCACCATCACTAACACACACACACAGCCTGTCCCACTCTCAGATACCAGCTCCTCCATCACCCTCACACACACACAGCCTGTCCCACTCTCAGATACCAGCTCCTCCATCACTAACACACACACAGCCTGTCCCACTCTCAGATACCAGCTCCTCCATCACTAACACACACACACAGCCTGTCCCACTCTCAGATACCAGCTCCTCCATCACTAACACTCACACACAGCCTGTCCCAATCTCAGATACCAGCTCCTCCATCACCCTCACACACAGCCTGTCCCACTCTCAGATACCAGCTCCTCCATCACTAACACTCACACACAGCCTGTCCCACTCTCAGATACCAGCTCCTCCATCACTAACACACACACACAGCCTGTTCCACTCTCAGATACCAGCTCCTCCATCACCCTCACACACACACAACCTGTCCCACTCTCAGATACCAGCTCCTCCATCACTAACACACACACACTTCCTGTCCAACTCTCAGATACCAGCTCCTCCATCACCCTCACACACACACAGCCTGTCCCACTCTCAGATACCAGCTCCTCCATCACTAACACACACACACAGCCTGTCCCACTCTCAGATACCAGCTCCTCCATCACTAACACACACACACAGCCTGTCCCACTCTCAGATACCAGCTCCTCCATCACACTCACACACACACAGCCTGTCCCACTCTCAGATACCAGCTCCTCCATCACCCTCACACACACACAGCCTGCCCCACTCTCAGATACCAGCTCCTCCATCACTAACACACACACACAGCCTGCCCCACTCTCAGATACCAGCTCCTCCATCACTAAGACACACACACAGCCTGTCCCACTCTCAGATACCAGCTCCTCCATCTCCCTCACACATACAGCCTGCCCCACTCTCAGATACCAGCTCCTCCATCACCCTCACACACACACAGCCTGCCCCACTCTCAGATACCAGCTCCTCCATCACTAACACACACACACAGCCTGTCCCACTCTCAGATACCAGCTCCTCCATCTCCCTCACACACACAGCCTCCCCCACTCTCAGATACCAGCTCCTCCATCACCCTCACACACACACAGCCTGTCACACTCTCAGATACCAGCTCCTACATCACTAACACACACACACAGCCTGTCCCACTCTCAGATATAAGCTACTCCATCACCCTCACACACACACACAGCCTGTCCCACTCTCAGATACCAGCTCCTCCATCTCCCTCACACACACAGCCTGCCCCACTCTCAGATACCAGATCTTCCATCACCCTCACACACACACACAGCCTGTCCCACTCTCAGATACCAGCTCCTCCATCTCCCTCACACACACACACAGCCTGTCCCACTCTCAGATACCAGCTCCTCCATCACTAACACACACACAGCCTGTCCCACTCTCAGATACCAGCTCCTCCATCACTAACACACACACAGCCTGTCCCACTCTCAGATACCAGCTCCTCCATCACTAACACAAACACACAGCCTGTCCCACTCTCAGATACCAGCTCCTCCATCACTAACACACACACACAGCCTGTCCCACTCTCAGATACCAGCTCCTCCATCATCCTCACACACACACAGCCTGTCCCACTCTCAGATACCAGCTCCTCCATCACCCTCACACACAGCCTGTCCCACTCTCAGATACCAGCACCGCCATCACTAACACACACACACAGCCTGTCCCACTCTCAGATACCAGCTCCTCCATCACTAACACACACACAGCCTGTCCCACTCTCAGATACCAGCTCCTCCATCACTAACACAAACACACAGCCTGTCCCACTCTCAGATACCAGCTCCTCCATCACTAACACAAACACACAGCCTGTCCCACTCTCAGATACCAGCTCCTCCATCATCCTCACACACACACAGCCTGTCCCACTCTCAGATACCAGCTCCTCCATCACCCTCACACACAGCCTGTCCCACTCTCAGATACCAGCACCGCCATCACTAACACACACACACAGCCTGCCCCACTCTCAGATACCAGCTCCTCCATCACCCTCACACACACACAGCCTGTCCCACTCTCAGATACCAGCTCCTCCATCACCCTCACACACACACAGCCTGTCCCACTCTCAGATACCAGCTCCTCCAACATCCTCACACCCACACAGCCTGTCCCACTCTCAGATACCAGCTCCTCCATCACTAACACACACACACAGCCTGTCCCACTCTCAGATACCAGCTCCTCCATCACTAACACACAAACACAGCCTGTCCCACTCTCAGATACCAGCTCCTCCATCACTAACACACACACAGCCTGTCCCACTCTCAGATACCAGCTCCTCCATCACTAACACACACACACAGCCTGTCCCACTCTCAGATACCAGCTCCTCCATCACCCTCACACACACACAGCCTGTCCCACTCTCAGATACCAGCTCCTCCATCACCATCACACACAGCCTGTCCCACTCTCAGATACCAGCTCCTCCATCACTAACACACATACACAGCCTGTCCCACTCTCAGATACCAGCTCCTCCATCACCCTCACACACACACACAGCCTGTCCCACTCTCAGATACCAGCTCCTCCATCACTAACACACACACAGCCTGTCCCACTCTCAGATACCAGCTGCTCCATCACCCTCACACACACACAGCCTGTCCCACTCTCAGATACCAGCTCCTCCATCACCCTCACACACACACAGCCTGTCCCACTCTCAGATACCAGCTCCTCCATCACCTTCACACACACACATCCTGTCCCACTCTCAGATACCAGCTCCTGCATCATCCTCACACACACACAGCCTGTCCCACTCTCAGATACCAGCTCCTCCATCATCCTCACACACACACAGTCTGTCCCACTCTCAGATACCAGCTCCTCCATCATCCTCACACACACACAGCCTGTCCCACTCTCAGATACCAGCTCCTCCATCACTAACACACACACACAGCCTGTCCCACTCTCAGATACCAGCTCCTCCATCATCCTCACACACACACAGCCTGTCCCACTCTCAGATACCAGCTCCTCCATCATCCTCACAAACACACAGCCTGTCCCACTCTCAGATACCAGCTCCTCCATCATCCTCACACACACACAGCCTGTCCCAATCTCAGATACCAGCTCCTCCATCACTAACACACACACACAGCCTGTCCCACTCTCAGATACCAGCTCCTCCATCACTAACACACACACACAGCCTGTCCCACTCTCAGATACCAGCTCCTCCATCACTAACACAAACACACAGCCTGTCCCACTCTCAGATACCAGCTCCTCCATCACTAACACAAACACACAGCCTGTCCCACTCTCAGATACCAGCTCCTCCATCATCCTCACACACACACAGCCTGTCCCACTCTCCGATACCAGCTCGTGCATCTCCCTCACACACACAGCCTCCCCCACTCTCAGATACCAGCTCCTCCATCAACCTCACACACACACAGCCTGTCCCACTCTCAGATACCAGCTCCTATATCACTAACACACACACACACAGCCTGTCCCACTCTCAGATACCAGCTCCTCCATCACCCTCACACACACACAGCCTGTCCCACTCTCAGATACCAGCTCCTCCATCACCCTCACACACACACAGCCTGTCCCACTCTCAGATACCAGCTCCTCCATCACTAACACACACACACAGCCTGTCCCACTCTCAGATATAAGCTACTCCATCACCCTCACACAAACACACAGCCTGTCCCACTCTCAGATACCAGCTCCTCCATCTCCCTCACACACACAGCCTGCCCCACTCTCAGATACCAGATCCTCCATCACCCTCACACACACACACAGCCTGTCCCACTCTCAGATACCAGCTCCTCCATCTCCCTCACACACACACACAGCCTGTCCCACTCTCAGATAACAGCTCCTCCATCACTAACACACACACACAGCCTGTCCCACTCTCAGATACCAGCTCCTCCATCACTAACACACACACAGCCTGTCCCACTCTCAGATACCAGCTCCTCCATCACTAACACACACACACAGCCTGTCCCACTCTCAGATACCAGCTCCTCCATCACTAACACAAACACACAGCCTGTCCCACTCTCAGATACCAGCTCCTCCATCATCCTCACACACACACAGCCTGTCCCACTCTCAGATACCAGCTCCTCCATCACCCTCACACACAGCCTGTCCCAATCTCAGATACCAGCACCGCCATCACTAACACACACACACAGCCTGTCCCACTCTCAGATACCAGCTCCTCCATCACCCTCACACACACACAGCCTGTCCCACTCTCAGATACCAGCTCCTCCATCACTAACACACACACACAGCCTGCCCCACTCTCAGATACCAGCTCCTCCAACATCCTCACACACACACAGCCTGTCCCACTCTCAGATACCAGCTCCTCCATCACTAACACACACACAGCCTGTCCCACTCTCAGATACCAGCTCCTCCATCACTAACACACACACACAGCCTGTCCCACTCTCAGATACCAGCTCCTCCATCACCCTCACACACACACAGCCTGTCCCACTCTCAGATACCAGCTCCTCCATCACCATCACACACAGCCTGTCCCACTCTCAGATACCAGCTCCTCCATCACTAACACACATACACAGCCTGTCCCACTCTCAGATACCAGCTCCTCCATCACCCTCACACACACACACAGCCTGTCCCACTCTCAGATACCAGCTCCTCCATCACTAACACACACACAGCCTGTCCCACTCTCAGATACCAGCTGCTCCATCACCCTCACACACACACAGCCTGTCCCACTCTCAGATACCAGCTCCTCCATCACCCTCACACACACACAGCCTGTCCCACTCTCAGATACCAGCTCCTCCATCACCTTCACACACACACATCCTGTCCCACTCTCAGATACCAGCTCCTGCATCATCCTCACACACACACAGCCTGTCCCACTCTCAGATACCAGCTCCTCCATCATCCTCACACACACACAGCCTGTCCCACTCTCAGATACCAGCTCCTCCATCATCCTCACACACACACAGCCTGTCCCACTCTCAGATACCAGCTCCTCCATCACTAACACACACACACAGCCTGTCCCACTCTCAGATACCAGCTCCTCCATCATCCTCACACACACACAGCCTGTCCCACTCTCAGATACCAGCTCCTCCATCATCCTCACAAACACACAGCCTGTCCCACTCTCAGGTACCAGCTCTTCCATCACTAACACACACACACAGCCTGTCCCACTCTCAGATACCAGCTCCTCCATCACTAACACACACACACAGCCTGTCCCACTCTCAGATATAAGCTACTCCATCACCCTCACACACACACACAGCCTGTCCCACTCTCAGATACCAGCTCCTCCATCACTAACACACACACACAGCCTGTCCCACTCTCAGATACCAGCTCCTCCATCACTAACACACACACAGCCTGTCCCACTCTCAGATACCAGCTCCTCCATCACTAACACAAACACACAGCCTGTCCCACTCTCAGATACCAGCTCCTCCATCACTAACACAAACACACAGCCTGTCCCACTCTCAGATACCAGCTCCTCCATCATCCTCACACACACACAGCCTGTCCCACTCTCAGATACCAGCTCGTGCATCTCCCTCACACACACAGCCTCCCCCACTCTCAGATACCAGCTCATCCATCACCCTCACACACACAGCCTGCACCACTCTCAGATACCAGCTCCTCCATCACTAACACACACACACAGCCTGTCCCACTCTCAGATACCAGCTCCTCCATCACTAACACACACACACAGCCTGTCCCACTCTCAGATACCAGCTCCTCCATCTCCCTCACACACACAGCCTGCCCCACTCTCAGATACCAGATCCTCCATCACCCTCACACACACACACAGCCTGTCCCACTCTCAGATACCAGCTCCTCCATCTCCCTCACACACACACACAGCCTGTCCCACTCTCAGATACCAGCTCCTCCATCACTAACACACACACACAGCCTGTCCCACTCTCAGATACCAGCTCCTCCATCACTAACACACACACAGCCTGTCCCACTCTCAGATACCAGCTCCTCCATCACTAACACAAACACACAGCCTGTCCCACTCTCAGATACCAGCTCATCCATCACCCTCACACACACAGCCTGCACCACTCTCAGATACCAGCTCCTCCATCACTAACACACACACACAGCCTGTCCCACTCTCAGATACCAGCTCCTCCATCACTAACACACACACACAGCCTGTCCCACTCTCAGATACCAGCTCCTCCATCTCCCTCACACACACAGCCTGCCCCACTCTCAGATACCAGATCCTCCATCACCTCACACACACACACAGCCTGTCCCACTCTCAGATACCAGCTCCTCCATCTCCCTCACACACACACACAGCCTGTCCCACTCTCAGATACCAGCTCCTCCATCACTAACACACACACACAGCCTGTCCCACTCTCAGATACCAGCTCCTCCATCACTAACACACACACAGCCTGTCCCACTCTCAGATACCAGCTCCTCCATCACTAACACAAACACACAGCCTGTCCCACTCTCAGATACCAGCTCCTCCATCACTAACACAAACTCACAGCCTGTCCCACTCTCAGATACCAGCTCCTCCATCATCCTCACACACACACAGCCTGTCCCACTCTCAGATACCAGCTCCTCCATCACCCTCACACACAGCCTGTCCCACTCTCAGATACCAGCACCGCCATCACTAACACACACACACAGCCTGTCCCACTCTCAGATACCAGCTCCTCCATCACCCTCACACACACACAGCCTGTCCCACTCTCAGATACCAGCTCCTCCATCACCCTCACACACACACAGCCTGTCCCACTCTCAGATACCAGCTCCTCCATCACCCTCACACACACACAGCCTGTCCCACTCTCAGATACCAGCTCCTCCATCACTAACACACACACAGCCTGTCCCACTCTCAGATACCAGCTCCTCCATCACTAACACACACACACAGCCTGTCCCACTCTCAGATACCAGCTCCTCCATCACCCTCACACACACACAGCCTGTCCCACTCTCAGATACCAGCTCCTCCATCACCATCACGCACAGCCTGTCCCACTCTCAGATACCAGCTCCTCCATCACTAACACACACACACAGCCTGTCCCACTCTCAGATACCAGCTCCTCCATCACCCTCACACACACACACAGATTGTCCCACTCTCAGATACCAGCTCCTCCATCACTAACACACACACAGCCTGTCCCACTCTCAGATACCAGCTGCTCCATCACTAACACACACACACAGCCTGTCCCACTCTCAGATACCAGCTCCTCCATCACTAACACACACACAGCCTGTCCCACTCTCAGATACCAGCTCCTCCATCACCCTCACACACACACAGCCTGTCCCACTCTCAGATACCAGCTCCTCCATCACTAACACACACACACACAGCCTGTCCCACTCTCAGATACCAGCTCCTCCATCACCCTCACACACACACAGACTGTCCCACTCTCAGATACCAGCTCCTCCATCACCCTCACACACACACAGCCTGTCCCACTCTCAGATACCAGCTCCTCCATCACTAACACACACACACAGCCTGTCCCACTCTCAGATATAAGCTACTCCATCACCCTCACACACACACACAGCCTGTCCCACTCTCAGATACCAGCTCCTCCATCTCCCTCACACACACAGCCTGCCCCACTCTCAGATACCAGATCCTCCATCACCCTCACACACACACACAGCCTGTCCCACTCTCAGATACCAGCTCCTCCATCTCCCTCACACACACACACAGCCTGTCCCACTCTCAGATACCAGCTCCTCCATCACTAACACACACACACAACCTGTCCCACTCTCAGATACCAGCTCATCCATCACTAACACACACACAGCCTGTCCCACTCTCAGATACCAGCTCCTCCATCACTAACACAAACACACAGCCTGTCCCACTCTCAGATACCAGCTCCTCCATCACTAACACAAACACACAGCCTGTCCCACTCTCAGATACCAGCTCCTCCATTATCCTCACACACACACAGCCTGTCCCACTCTCAGATACCAGCTCCTCCATCACCCTCACACACAGCCTGTCCCACTCTCAGATACCAGCACCGCCATCACTAACACACACACACAGCCTGTCCCACTCTCAGATACCAGCTCCTCCATCACCCTCACACACACACAGCCTGTCCCACTCTCAGATACCAGCTCCTCCATCACCCTCACACACACACAGCCTGTCCCACTCTCAGATACCAGCTCCTCCATCACTAACACACACACAGCCTGTCCCACTCTCAGATTCCAGCTCCTCCATCACTAACACACACACACAGCCTGTCCCACTCTCAGATACCAGCTCCTCCATCACCCTCACACACACACAGCCTGTCCCACTCTCAGATACCAGCTCCTCCATCACCATCACACACAGCCTGTCCCACTCTCAGATACCAGCTCCTCCATCACTAACACACACACACAGCCTGTCCCACTCTCAGATACCAGCTCCTCCATCACCCTCACACACACACACAGCCTGTCCCACTCTCAGATACCAGCTCCTCCATCACTAACACACACACAGCCTGTCCCACTCTCAGATACCAGCTGCTCCATCACCCTCACACACACACAGCCTGTCCCACTCTCAGATACCAGCTCCTCCATCACCCTCACACACACACAGCCTGTCCCACTCTCAGATACCAGCTCCTCCATCACCTTCACACACACACATCCTGTCCCACTCTCAGATACCAGCTCCTGCATCATCCTCACACACACACAGCCTGTCCCACTCTCAGATACCAGCTCCTCCATCATCCTCACACACACACAGCCTGTCCCACTCTCAGATACCAGCTCCTCCATCATCCTCACACACACACAGCCTGTCCCACTCTCAGATACCAGCTCCTCCATCACTAACACACACACACAGCCTGTCCCACTCTCAGATACCAGCTCCTCCATCATCCTCACACACACACAGCCTGTCCCACTCTCAGATACCAGCTCCTCCATCATCCTCACACACACACAGCCTGTCCCACTCTCAGATACCAGCTCCTCCATCACTAACACACACACACAGCCTGTCCCACTCTCAGATACCAGCTCCTCCATCATCCTCACACACACACAGCCTGTCCCACTCTCAGATACCAGCTCCTCCATCATCCTCACAAACACACAGCCTGTCCCACTCTCAGATACCAGCTCCTCCATCATCCTCACACACACACAGCCTGTCCCAATCTCAGATACCAGCCCCTCCATCAGTAACACACACACACAGCCTGTCCCACTCTCAGATACCAGCTCCTCCATCACTAACACACACACACAGCCTGTCCCACTCTCAGATATAAGGTACTCCATCACCCTCACACACACACACAGCCTGTCCCACTCTCAGATACCAGCTCCTCCATCACTAACACACACACACAGCCTGTCCCACTCTCAGATACCAGCTCCTCCAACACTAACACACACACAGCCTGTCCCACTCTCAGATACCAGCTCCTCCATCACTAACACAAACACACAGCCTGTCCCACTCTCAGATACCAGCTCCTCCATCACTAACACAAACACACAGCCTGTCCCACTCTCAGATACCAGCTCCTCCATCATCCTCACACACACACAGCCTGTCCCACTCTCAGATACCAGCTCGTGCATCTCCCTCACACACACAGCCTCCCCCACTCTCAGATACCAGCTCCTCCATCACTAACACACACACAGCCTGTCCCACTCTCAGATACCAGCTCCTCCATCACTAACACACACACAGCCTGTCCCACTCTCAGATACCAGCTGCTCCATCACCCTCACACACACACAGCCTGTCCCACTCTCAGATACCAGCTCCTCCATCACTAACACACACACACAGCCTGTCCCACTCTCAGATACCAGCTCCTCCATCACCCTCACACACACACACAGATTGTCCCACTCTCAGATACCAGCTCCTCCATCACTAACACACACACAGCCTGTCCCACTCTCAGATACCAGCTCCTCCATCAACCTCACACACACACAGCCTGTCCCACTCTCAGATACCAGCTCCTCCATCACTAACACACACACAGCCTGTCCCACTCTCAGATACCAGCTCCTCCATCACCCTCACACACACACAGCCTGTCCCACTCTCAGATACCAGCTCCTATATCACTAACACACACACACACAGCCTGTCCCACTCTCAGATACCAGCTCCTCCATCACCCTCACACACACACAGACTGTCCCACTCTCAGATACCAGCTCCTCCATCACCCTCACACACACACAGCCTGTCCCACTCTCAGATACCAGCTCCTCCATCACTAACACACACACACAGCCTGTCCCACTCTCAGATATAAGCTACTCCATCACCCTCACACACACACACAGCCTGTCCCACTCTCAGATACCAGCTCCTCCATCTCCCTCACACACACAGCCTGCCCCACTCTCAGATACCAGATCCTCCATCACCCTCACACACACACACAGCCTGTCCCACTCTCAGATACCAGCTCCTCCATCTCCCTCACACACACACACAGCCTGTCCCACTCTCAGATACCAGCTCCTCCATCACTAACACACACACACAACCTGTCCCACTCTCAGATACCAGCTCATCCATCACTAACACACACACAGCCTGTCCCACTCTCAGATACCAGCTCCTCCATCACTAACACAAACACACAGCCTGTCCCACTCTCAGATACCAGCTCCTCCATCACTAACACAAACACACAGCCTGTCCCACTCTCAGATACCAGCTCCTCCATCATCCTCACACACACACAGCCTGTCCCACTCTCAGATACCAGCTCCTCCATCACCCTCACACACAGCCTGTCCCACTCTCAGATACCAGCACCGCCATCACTAACACACACACACAGCCTGTCCCACTCTCAGATACCAGCTCCTCCATCACCCTCACACACACACATCCTGTCCCACTCTCAGATACCAGCTCCTCCATCACCCTCACACACACACAGCCTGTCCCACTCTCAGATACCAGCTCCTCCATCACCCTCACACACACACAGCCTGTCCCACTCTCAGATACCAGCTCCTCCATCACTAACACACACACAGCCTGTCCCACTCTCAGATACCAGCTCCTCCATCACTAACACACACACACAGCCTGTCCCACTCTCAGATACCAGCTCCTCCATCACCCTCACACACACACAGCCTGTCCCACTCTCAGATACCAGCTCCTCCATCACCATCACACACAGCCTGTCCCACTCTCAGATACCAGCTCCTCCATCACTAACACACACACACAGCCTTTCCCACTCTCAGATACCAGCTCCTCCATCACCCTCACACACACACACAGCCTGTCCGACTCTCAGATACCAGCTCCTCCATCACTAACACCCACAGCCTGTCCCACTCTCAGATACCAGCTCCTCCATCACCCTCACACACACACAGCCTGCCCCACTCTCAGATACCAGCTCCTCCATCACCATCACACACAGCCTGTCCCACTCTCAGATACCAGCTCCTCCATCACTAACACACACACACAGCCTGTCCCACTCTCAGATACCAGCTCCTCCATCACCCTCACACACACACACAGATTGTCCCACTCTCAGATACCAGCTCCTCCATCACTAACACACACACAGCCTGTCCCACTCTCAGATACCAGCTGCTCCATCACCCTCACACACACACAGCCTGTCCCACTCTCAGATACCAGCTCCTCCATCAACCTCACACACACACAGCCTGTCCCACTCTCAGATACCAGCTCCTCCATCACTAACACACACACAGCCTGTCCCACTCTCAGATACCAGCTCCTCCATCACCCTCACACACACACAGCCTGTCCCACTCTCAGATACCAGCTCCTATATCACTAACACACACACACACAGCCTGTCCCACTCTCAGATACCAGCTCCTCCATCACCCTCACACACACACAGACTGTCCCACTCTCAGATACCAGCTCCTCCATCACCCTCACACACACACAGCCTGTCCCACTCTCAGATACCAGCTCCTCCATCACTAACACACACACACAGCCTGTCCCACTCTCAGATATAAGCTACTCCATCACCCTCACACACACACACAGCCTGTCCCACTCTCAGATACCAGCTCCTCCATCTCCCTCACACACACAGCCTGCCCCACTCTCAGATACCAGATCCTCCATCACCCTCACACACACACACAGCCTGTCCCACTCTCAGATACCAGCTCCTCCATCTCCCTCACACACACACACAGCCTGTCCCACTCTCAGATACCAGCTCCTCCATCACTAACACACACACACAGCCTGTCCCACTCTCAGATACCAGCTCATCCATCACTAACACACACACAGCCTGTCCCACTCTCAGATACCAGCTCCTCCATCACTAACACAAACACACAGCCTGTCCCACTCTCAGATACCAGCTCCTCCATCACTAACACAAACACACAGCCTGTCCCACTCTCAGATACCAGCTCCTCCATCATCCTCACACACACACAGCCTGTCCCACTCTCAGATACCAGCTCCTCCATCACCCTCACACACAGCCTGTCCCACTCTCAGATACCAGCACCGCCATCACTAACACACACACACAGCCTGTCCCACTCTCAGATACCAGCTCCTCCATCACCCTCACACACACACAGCCTGTCCCACTCTCAGATACCAGCTCCTCCATCACCCTCACACACACACAGCCTGTCCCACTCTCAGATACCAGCTCCTCCATCACCCTCACACACACACAGCCTGTCCCACTCTCAGATACCAGCTTCTCCATCACTAACACACACGCACAGCCTGTCCCACTCTCAGATACCAGCTCCTCCATCACTAACACACACACACAGCCTGTCCCACTCTCAGATACCAGCTCCTCCATCACCCTCACTCACACACAGTCTGTCCCACTCTCAGATACCAGCTCCTCCATCACCATCACACACAGCCTGTCCCACTCTCAGATACCAGCTCCTCCATCACTAACACACACACACAGCCTGTCCCACTCTCAGATACCAGCTCCTCCATCACCCTCACACACACACACAGCCTGTCCCACTCTCAGATACCAGCTCCTCCATCACTAACACACACACAGCCTGTCCCACTCTCAGATACCAGCTGCTCCATCACCCTCACACACACACAGCCTGTCCCACTCTCAGATACCAGCTCCTCCATCACCCTCACACACACACAGCCTGTCCCACTCTCAGATACCAGCTCCTCCATCACCTTCACACACACACATCCTGTCCCCACTCTCAGATACCAGCTCCTGCATCATCCTCACACACACACAGCCTGTCCCACTCTCAGATACC
Source organism: Carcharodon carcharias (assembly GCF_017639515.1). Lineage (NCBI taxonomy): Eukaryota > Metazoa > Chordata > Chondrichthyes > Lamniformes > Lamnidae > Carcharodon > Carcharodon carcharias. Next base: position 15,680,120 of record NC_054500.1, read on the forward strand.
AGCTCCTCCATCACCCTCACACACACACAGCCTGTCCCACTCTCAGATACCAGCTCCTCCATCATCCTCACACACACACAGCCTGTCCCACTCTCAGATACCAGCTCCTCCATCACTAACACACACACACAGCCTGTCCCACTCTCAGATACCAGCTCCTCCATCATCCTCACACACACACAGCCTGTCCCACTCTCAGATACCAGCTCCTCCATCATCCTCACACACACACAGCCTGTCCCACTCTCAGATACCAGCTCCTCCATCACTAACACACACACACAGCCTGTCCCACTCTCAGATACCAGCTCCTCCATCATCCTCACACACACACAGCCTGTCCCACTCTCAGATACCAGCTCCTCCATCATCCTCACAAACACACAGCCTGTCCCACTCTCAGATACCAGCTCCTCCATCATCCTCACACACACACAGCCTGTCCCAATCTCAGATACCAGCCCCTCCATCACTAACACACACACACAGCCTGTCCCACTCTCAGATACCAGCTCCTCCATCACTAACACACACAAACAGCCTGTCCCACTCTCAGATATAAGCTACTCCATCACCCTCACACACACACACAGCCTGTCCCACTCTCAGATACCAGCTCCTCCATCACTAACACACACACACAGACTGTCCCACTCTCAGATACCAGCTCCTCCAACACTAACACACACACAGCCTGTCGCACTCTCAGATACCAGCTCCTCCATCACTAACACAAACACACAGCCTGTCCCACTCTCAGATACCAGCTCCTCCATCACTAACACAAACACACAGCCTGTCCCACTCTCAGATACCAGCTCCTCCATCATCCTCACACACACACAGCCTGTCCCACTCTCAGATACCAGCTCGTGCATCTCCCTCACACACACAGCCTCCCCCACTCTCAGATACCAGCTCCTCCATCACTAACACACACACAGCCTGTCCCACTCTCAGATACCAGCTCCTCCATCACTAACACACACACAGCCTGTCCCACTCTCAGATACCAGCTGCTCCATCACCCTCACACACACACAGCCTGTCCCACTCTCAGATACCAGCTCCTCCATCACCCTCACACACACACAGCCTGTCCCACTCTCAGATACCAGCTCCTCCATCACCTTCACACACACACATCCTGTCCCACTCTCAGATACCAGCTCCTGCATCATCCTCACACACACACAGCCTGTCCCACTCTCAGATACCAGCTCCTCCATCACTAACACAAACACACAGCCTGTCCCACTCTCAGATACCAGCTCCTCCATCATCCTCACACACACACAGCCTGTCCCACTCTCAGATACCAGCTCCTCCATCACCCTCACACACAGCCTGTCCCACTCTCAGATACCAGCACCGCCATCACTAACACACACACACAGCCTGTCCCACTCTCAGATACCAGCTCCTCCATCACCCTCACACACACACAGCCTGTCCCACTCTCAGATACCAGCTCCTCCATCACCCTCACACACACACAGCCTGTCCCACTCTCAGATACCAGCTCCTCCATCACCCTCACACACACACAGCCTGTCCCACTCTCAGATACCAGCTCCTCCATCACTAACACACACACAGCCTGTCCCACTCTCAGATACCAGCTCCTCCATCACTAACACACACACACAGCCTGTCCCACTCTCAGATACCAGCTCCTCCATCACCCTCACACACACACAGCCTGTCCCACTCTCAGATACCAGCTCCTCCATCACCCTCACACACAGCCTGTCCCACTCTCAGATACCAGCTCCTCCATCACTAACACACACACACAGCCTGTCCCACTCTCAGATACCAGCTCCTCCATCACCCTCACACACACACACAGCCTGTCCCACTCTCAGATACCAGCTCCTCCATCACTAACACACACACAGCCTGTCCCACTCTCAGATACCAGCTCCTCCATCACCCTCACACACACACAGCCTGTCCCACTCTCAGATACCAGCTCCTCCATCACCATCACACACAGCCTGTCCCACTCTCAGATACCAGCTCCTCCATCACTAACACACACACACAGCCTGTCCCACTCTCAGATACCAGCTCCTCCATCACCCTCACACACACACACAGATTGTCCCACTCTCAGATACCAGCTCCTCCATCACTAACACACACACAGCCTGTCCCACTCTCAGATACCAGCTGCTCCATCACCCTCACACACACACAGCCTGTCCCACTCTCAGATACCAGCTCCTCCATCAACCTCACACACACACAGCCTGTCCCACTCTCAGATAACAGCTCCTCCATCACTAACACACACACAGCCTGTCCCACTCTCAGATACCAGCTCCTCCATCACCCTCACACACACACAGCCTGTCCCACTCTCAGATACCAGCTCCTATATCACTAACACACACACACACAGCCTGTCCCACTCTCAGATACCAGCTCCTCCATCACCCTCACACACACACAGACTGTCCCACTCTCAGATACCAGCTCCTCCATCACCCTCACACACACACAGCCTGTCCCACTCTCAGATACCAGCTCCTCCATCACTAACACACACACACAGCCTGTCCCACTCTCAGATATAAGCTACTCCATCACCCTCACACACACACACAGCCTGTCCCACTCTCAGATACCAGCTCCACAATCTCCCTCACACACACAGCCTGCCCCACTCTCAGATACCAGATCCTCCATCACCCTCACACACACACACAGCCTGTCCCACTCTCAGATACCAGCTCCTCCATCTCCCTCACACACACACACAGCCTGTCCCACTCTCAGATACCAGCTCCTCCATCACTAACACACACACACAACCTGTCCCACTCTCAGATACCAGCTCATCCATCACTAACACACACACAGCCTGTCCCACTCTCAGATACCAGCTCCTCCATCACTAACACAAACACACAGCCTGTCCCACTCTCAGATACCAGCTCCTCCATCACTAACACAAACACACAGCCTGTCCCACTCTCAGATACCAGCTCCTCCATCATCCTCACACACACACAGCCTGTCCCACTCTCAGATACCAGCTCCTCCATCACCCTCACACACAGCCTGTCCCACTCTCAGATACCAGCACCGCCATCACTAACACACACACACAGCCTGTCCCACTCTCAGATACCAGCTCCTCCATCACCCTCACACACACACAGCCTGTCCCACTCTCAGATACCAGCTCCTCCATCACCCTCACACACACACAGCCTGTCCCACTCTCAGATACCAGCTCCTCCATCACCCTCACACACACACAGCCTGTCCCACTCTCAGATACCAGCTCCTCCATCACTAACACACACACACAGCCTGTCCCACTCTCAGATACCAGCTCCTCCATCACCCTCACACACACACAGCCTGTCCCACTCTCAGATACCAGCTCCTCCATCACCATCACACACAGCCTGTCCCACTCTCAGATACCAGCTCCTCCATCACTAACACACACACACAGCCTGTCCCACTCTCAGATACCAGCTCCTCCATCACCCTCACACACACACACAGCCTGTCCCACTCTCAGATACCAGCTCCTCCATCACTAACACACACACAGCCTGTCCCACTCTCAGATACCAGCTGCTCCATCACCCTCACACACACACAGCCTGTCCCACTCTCAGATACCAGCTCCTCCATCACCCTCACACACACACAGCCTGTCCCACTCTCAGATACCAGCTCCTCCATCACCTTCACACACACACATCCTGTCCCACTCTCAGATACCAGCTCCTGCATCATCCTCACACACACACAGCCTGTCCCACTCTCAGATACCAGCTCCTCCATCATCCTCACACACACACAGCCTGTCCCACTCTCAGATACCAGCTCCTCCATCACTAACACACACACACAGCCTGTCCCACTCTCAGATACCAGCTCCTCCATCATCCTCACACACACACAGCCTGTCCCACTCTCAGATACCAGCTCCTCCATCATCCTCACACACACACAGCCTGTCCCACTCTCAGATACCAGCTCCTCCATCACTAACACACACACACAGCCTGTCCCACTCTCAGATACCAGCTCCTCCATCATCCTCACACACACACAGCCTGTCCCACTCTCAGATACCAGCTCCTCCATCATCCTCACAAACACACAGCCTGTCCCACTCTCAGATACCAGCTCCTCCATCATCCTCACACACACACAGCCTGTCCCAATCTCAGATACCAGCCCCTCCATCACTAACACACACACACAGCCTGTCCCACTCTCAGATACCAGCTCCTCCATCACTAACACACACACACAGCCTGTCCCACTCTCAGATATAAGCTACTCCATCACCCTCACACACACACACAGCCTGTCCCACTCTCAGATACCAGCTCCTCCATCACTAACACACACACACAGCCTGTCCCACTCTCAGATACCAGCTCCTCCAACACTAACACACACACAGCCTGTCGCACTCTCAGATACCAGCTCCTCCATCACTAACACAAACACACAGCCTGTCCCACTCTCAGATACCAGCTCCTCCATCACTAACACAAACACACAGCCTGTCCCACTCTCAGATACCAGCTCCTCCATCATCCTCACACACACACAGCCTGTCCCACTCTCAGATACCAGCTCGTGCATCTCCCTCACACACACAGCCTCCCCCACTCTCAGATACCAGCTACTCCATCACTAACACACACACAGCCTGTCCCACTCTCAGATACCAGCTCCTCCATCACTAACACACACACAGCCTGTCCCACTCTCAGATACCAGCTGGCTCATCACCCTCACACACACACAGCCTGATCCACTCTCCGATACGAGCTCCTCCATCAACCTCACACACACACAGCCTGTCCCACTCTCAGATACCAGCTTCTCCATCACCCTCACACACACACAGCCTGTCCCACTCTCAGATACCAGCTCCTGCATCATCCTCACACACACACAGCCTGTCCCACTCTCAGATACCAGCTCCTCCATCACTAACACAAACACACAGCCTGTCCCACTCTCAGATACCAGCTCCTCCATCATCCTCAACACACACACAGCCTGTCCCACTCTCAGATACCAGCTCCTCCATCACCCTCACACCCAGCCTGTCCCACTCTCAGATACCAGCACCGCCATCACTAACACACACACACAGCCTGTCCCCACTCTCAGATACCAGCTCCTCATCACCCTCACACACACACAGCCTGTCCCACTCTCAGATACCAGCTCCTCCATCACCCTCACACACACACAGCCTGTCCCACTCTCAGATACCAGCTCCTCCATCACCCTCACACACACACAGCCTGTCCCACTCTCAGATACCAGCTCCCCCATCACTAACACACACACAGCCTGTCCCACTCTCAGATACCAGCTCCTCCATCACTAACACACACACACAGCCTGTCCCACTCTCAGATACCAGCTCCTCCATCACCCTCACACACACACAGCCTGTCCCACTCTCAGATACCAGCTCCTCCATCACCATCACACACAGCCTGTCCACTCTCAGATACCAGCTCCTCCATCACTAACACACACACAGAGCCTGTCCCACTCTCAGATACCAGCTCCTCCATCACCCTCACACACACACACAGCCTGTCCCACTCTCAGATACCAGCTCCTCCATCACTAACACACACACAGCCTGTCCCACTCTCAGATACCAGCTCCTCCATCACCCTCACACACACACAGCCTGTCCCACTCTCAGATACCAGCTCCTCCATCACCATCACACACAGCCTGTCCCACTCTCAGATACCAGCTCCTCCATCACTAACACACACACACAGCCTGTCCCACTCTCAGATACCAGCTCCTCCATCACCCTCAACACACACACACAGATTGTCCCACTCTCAGATACCAGCTCCTCCATCACTAACACACACACAGCCTGTCCCACTCTCAGATACCAGCTGCTCCATCACCCTCACACACACACAGCCTGTCCCACTCTCAGATACCAGCTCCTCCATCAACCTCACACACACACAGCCTGTCCCACTCTCAGATACCAGGCTCCTCCATCACTAACACACACACAGCCTGTCCCACTCTCAGATACCAGCTCCTCCATCACCCTCACACACACACAGCCTGTCCCACTCTCAGATACAAGCTCCTATATCACTAACACACACACACACAGCCTGTCCCACTCTCAGATAGCCAGCTCCTCCATCACACACACACACACACAGACTGTCCCACTCTCAGATACCAGCTCCTCCATCACCCTCACACACACACAGCCTGTCCCAACTCTCAGATACCAGCTCTTCCATCACTAACACACACACACAGCCTGTCCCACTCTCAGATATAAGCTACTCCATCACCCTCACACACACACACAGCCTGTCCCACTCTCAGATACCAGCTCCTCCATCTCCCTCACACACACAGCCTGCCCACTCTCAGATACCAGATCCTCCATCACCCTCACACACCACACACAGCCTGTCCACTCACAGATACCGAGCTCC
>NC_054500.1:15687113-15692152 GCF_017639515.1 Carcharodon carcharias
GAGTGGGACAGGCTGTGTGTGTGTGTTAGTGATGGAGGAGCTGGTATCTGAGAGTGGGGACAGGCTGTGTGTGTGTTGAGGGTTAGATGGAGGAGCTGGTATCTGAGAGTGGGACAGGCTGTCTGAGTGTGTGTGAGGGTGATGGAGGAGCTGGTATCTGAGAGTGGGACAGGCTGTGTGGTGTGTGTTAGTGATGGAGGAGCTGGTATCTGAGAGTGGGACAGGCTGTGTGTGTGTGTTAGTGATGGAGGAGCTGGTATCTGAGAGTGGGGCAGGCCTGTGTGTGTGTGTTGTGATGGAGGAGCTGGTATCTGAGAGTGGGACAGGCTGTGTGTGTGTGTTAGTGATGGAGGAGCTGGTATCTGAGAGTGGGACAGGCTGTGTGTGTGAGTGAAGGAGGTGGAGCTGGGAATCTGAGAGTGGGGCAGGCTGTGTGTGTGTGTGTGAGGTGGTGGGGGTGATGGAGAGTTGATCTGAGAGTGGGACAGGCTGTGTGTGTGGGTTAGTGATGGAGGAGCTGGTATCTGAGAGTGGGAAGGCTGTTGTGTGTGTTAGTGATGGAGGAGCTGGTATCTGAGAGTGGGACAGGCTGTGTGTGTGTGGGTGATGGAGGAGCTGGTATCTGAGAGTGGGACAGGACTGTGTGTGTGTGAGGTGATGAGGAGCTGGTAATCTGAGAGTGGGGACAGGCTGTGTGTGTGTGAGGGTGATGGAGGAGCTGGTATCTGAGAGTGGGACATGTCTGTGTGTGTGTGGGTGAAGGAGGAGCTGGTATCTGAGAGTGGGACAGGGCTGTGTGTGTGTGTTAGTGATGGAGGAGCTGGTATCTGAGAGTGGGACAGGCTGTGTGTGTGATAGTAGTGATGGAGGAGCTGGTATCTGAGAGTGGGACAGGCTGTGTGTGTGTGATGGTGCAGGAGGAGCTGGTATCTGAGTGTGGGACAGGCTGTGTGTGTGTGTTAGTGATGGAGGAGCTGGTATCTGAGAGTGGGACAGGCTGTGTTTGTGTGAGGGTGATGGAGGAGCTGGTATTGAGAGAGTGGGGCAGGCTGGTGTGTGTTAGTGATGGAGGAGATGGTATCTGAGAGTGGGACGGCTGTGTGTGTGTTAGTGATGGAGGAGCTGGTATCTGAGAGTGGGACACTCTGTGTGTGTGTGTTAGTGATGGAGGAGCTGGTATCTGAGAGTGGGACAGGCTGTGTGTGTGTGGGGGTGATGGAGGAGCTGGTATCTGAGAGTGGGACAGGCTGTGTGTGTGTGAGGGTGATGGAGGAGCTGGTATCTGAGAGTGGGACAGGCTGTGTGTGTGTGTAGGGTGATGGAGGAGCTGGTATCTGAGAGTGGGACAGGCTGTGTGTGTGAGGGTGATGGAGGAGCTGGTATCTGAGAGTGGGACAGGCTGTGTGTGTGTGAGTAGTGATGGAGGAGCTGGTATCTGAGAGTGGGACAGGCTGTGTGTGTGTGTTAGTGATGGAGGAGCTGGTATCTGAGAGTGGGACAGGCTGTGTGTGTGTGTTAGTGATGGAGGAGCTGGTATCTGAGAGTGGGACAGGCTGTGTGTGTGTGAGGGTGATGGAGGAGCTGGTATCTGAGAGTGGGACAGGCTGTGTGTGTGTGGGTGATGGAGGAGCTGGTATCTGAGAGTGGGACAGGCTGTGTGTGAGGGTGATGGAGGAGCTGGTATCTGAGAGTGGGACAGGCTGTGTGTGTGTGTGAGGTGATGGAGGAGCTGGTATCTGAGAGTGGGACAGGCTGTGTGTGTGTGTTAGTGATGGAGGAGCTGGTATCTGAGAGTGGGACAGGCTGTGTGTGTGTGAGGGTGATGGAGGAGCTGGTATCTGAGAGTGGGACAGGCTGTGTGTGTGTGTGTTAGTGATGGAGGAGCTGGTATCTGAGAGTGGGACAGGCTGTGTGTGTGTGAGGGTGATGGAGGAGCTGGTATCTGAGAGTGGGACAGGCTGTGTGTGTGTGAGGGTGATGGAGGAGCTGGTATCTGAGAGTGGGACAGGCTGTGTGTGTGTTAGGGTGATGGAGGAGCTGGTATCTGAGAGTGGGACAGGCTGTGTGTGTGTGTTAGTGATGGAGGAGCTGGTATCTGAGAGTGGGACAGGCTGTGTGTGTGTGTTAGTGATGGAGGAGCTGGTATCTGAGAGTGGGACAGGCTGTGTGTGTGTGTTAGTGATGGAGGAGCTGGTATCTGAGAGTGGGACAGGCTGTGTGTGTGTGTAGTGATGGAGGAGCTGGTATCTGAGAGTGGGACAGGCTGTGTGTGTGTTAGTGATGGAGGAGCTGGTATCTGAGAGTGGGACAGGCTGTGTGTGTGTTAGTGATGGAGGAGCTGGTATCTGAGAGTGGGACAGGCTGTGTGTGTGTGTGTGTGGGTGATGGAGGAGCTGGTATCTGAGAGTGGGACAGGCTGTGTGTGTGTGAGGGTGATGGAGGAGCTGGTATCTGAGAGTGGGACAGGCTGTGTGTGTGTGAGTGATGGAGGAGCTGGTATCTGAGAGTGGGACAGGCTGTGTGTGTGTGAGTGATGGAGGAGCTGGTATCTGAGAGTGGGACAGGCTGTGTGTGTGTGTAGGGTGATGGAGGAGCTGGTATCTGAGAGTGGGACAGGCTGTGTGTGTGTGAGGGTGATGGAGGAGCTGGTATCTGAGAGTGGGACAGGCTGTGTGTGTGTGAGGGTGATGGAGGAGCTGGTATCTGAGAGTGGGGCAGGCTGTGTGTGTGTGAGGGTGATGGAGGAGCTGGTATCTGAGAGTGGGACAGTGTGTGTGAGTGATGGAGGAGCTGGTATCTGACAGTGGGACAGGCTGTGTGTGTGAGGGTGATGGAGGAGCTGGTATCTGAGAGTGGGACAGGCTGTGTGTGTTGTAGTGATGGAGGAGCTGGTATCTGAGAGTGGGACAGGCTGTGTGTGTGTTAGTGATGGAGGAGCTGGTATCTGAGAGTGGGACAGGCTGTGTGTGTGTGAGGGTAATGGAGGAGCTGGTATCTGAGAGTGGGGCAGGCTGTGTGTGTGTGAAGGTGATGGAGGAGCTGGTATCTGAGAGTGGGACAGACTGTGTGTGTGTGAGGGTGATGGAGGAGCTGGTATCTGAGAGTGGGACAGGCTGTGTGTGTGTGTTAGTGATGGAGGAGCTGGTATCTGAGAGTGGGACAGGCTGTGTGTGTGTTAGTGATGGAGGTGCTGGTATCTGAGAGTGGGGCAGGCTGTGTGTGTGTTAGTGATGGAGGAGCTGGTATCTGAGAGTGGGACAGGCTGTGTGTGAGGGTGATGGAGGAGCTGGTATCTGAGAGTGGGACAGGCTGTGTGTGTGTGTGAGGGTGATGGAGGAGCTGGTATCTGAGAGTGGGACAGGCTGTGTGTGTGTGTTAGTGATGGAGGAGCTGGTATCTGAGAGTGGGACAGGCTGTGTGTGTGTTAGTGATGGAGGAGCTGGTATCTGAGAGTGGGACAGGCTGTGTGTGTGTGTTAGTGATGGAGGAGCTGGTATCTGAGAGTGGGACAGGCTGTGTGTGTAGGGTGATGGAGGAGCTGGTATCTGAGAGTGGGACAGGCTGTGTGTGTGTGTGGGTGATGGAGGAGCTGGTATCTGAGAGTGGGACAGGCTGTGTGTGTGTGTTAGTGATGGAGGAGCTGGTATCTGAGAGTGGGACAGGCTGTGTGTGTGTGTTAGTGATGGAGGAGCTGGTATCTGAGAGTGGGACAGGCTGTGTGTGTGTGAGGGTGATGGAGGAGCTGGTATCTGAGAGTGGGACAGGCTGTGTGTGTGTGATGTGATGGAGCAGCTGGTATCTGAGAGTGGGACAGGCTGTGTGTGTGTGTGATTGATGGAGAGCTTGCTTCTGTGTGTGTGTGGGGGTGATGGAGGAGCTGGTATCTGAGAGTGGGACAGGCTGTGTGTGTGTGTTAGTGATGGAGGAGCTGGTATCTGAGAGTGGGACAGGCTGTGTGTGTGTGTGAGGTGATGGAGGAGCTGGTATCTGAGAGTGGGACAGGCTGTGTGTGTTGTAGTGATGGAGGAGCTGGTATCTGAGAGTGGGACAGGCTGTGTGTGTGTGAGGGTGATGGAGGAGCTGGTATCTGAGAGTGGGACAGGCTGTGTGTTGTGTTGTGATGGAGGAGCTGGTATCTGAGAGTGGGACAGGCTGTGTGTGTGTGAGGTGATGGAGGAGCTGGTATCTGAGAGTGGGACAGGCTGTGTGTGTGTGTTAGTGATGGAGGAGCTGGTATCTGAGAGTGGGACAGGCTGTGTGTGTGTTAGTGATGGAGGAGCTGGTATCTGAGAGTGGGACAGGCTGTGTGTGTGTTAGTGATGGAGGAGCTGGTATCTGAGAGTGGGACAGGCTGTGTGTGTGTGTGATGGAGGAGCTGGTATCTGAGAGTGGGACAGGCTGTGTGTGTGTGTTAGTGATGGAGGAGCTGGTATCTGAGAGTGGGACAGGCTGTGTGTGTGTGAGGTGATGGAGGAGCTGGTATCTGAGAGTGGGACAGGCTGTGTGTGTGTTTAGTGATGGAGGAGCTGGTATCTGAGAGTGGGACAGGCTGTGTGTGTGTGAGGTGATGGAGGAGCTGGTATCTGAGAGTGGGACAGGCTGTGTGTGTGTGTTAGTGATGGAGGAGCTGGTATCTGAGAGTGGGACAGGCTGTGTGTGTGTGAGGTGATGGAGGAGCTGGTATCTGAGAGTGGGACAGGCTGTGTGTGTGTGTTAGTGATGGAGGAGCTGGTATCTGAGAGTGGGACAGGCTGTGTGTGTGTGAGGTGATGGAGGAGCTGGTATCTGAGAGTGGGACAGGCTGTGTGTGTGTGAGGTGATGGAGGAGCTGGTATCTGAGAGTGGGACAGGCTGTGTGTGTGTGTTAGTGATGGAGGAGCTGGTATCTGAGAGTGGGACAGGCTGTGTGTGTGTGAGGGTGATGGAGGAGCTGGTATCTGAGAGTGGGACAGGCTGTGTGTGTGTGAGGGTGATGGAGGAGCTGGTATCTGAGAGTGGGACAGGTGTGTGTGTGTTAGTGATGGAGGAGCTGGTATCTG
>NC_054500.1:15692352-15782352 GCF_017639515.1 Carcharodon carcharias
AGAGTGGGACAGGCTGTGTGTGTGTGTGTGATGGAGGAGCTGGTATCTGAGAGTGGGACAGGCTGTGTGTGTGTGTAGTGGTGATGGAGGAGCTGGTATCTGAGAGTGGGACAGGCTGTGTGTGTGTGTTAGTGATGGAGGAGCTGGTATCTGAGAGTGGGACAGGCTGTGTGTGTGTGAGGGTGATGGAGGAGCTGGTATCTGAGAGTGGGACAGGCTGTGTGTGTGTGGTGATGGAGGAGCTGGTATCTGAGAGTGGGACAGGCTGTGTGTGTGTGTAGTGATGGAGGAGCTGGTATCTGAGAGTGGGACAGGCTGTGTGTGTGTGTTAGTGATGGAGGAGCTGGTATCTGAGAGTGGGACAGGCTGTGTGTGTGTGTTGGGATGGAGGAGCTGGTATCTGAGAGTGGGGCAGGCTGTGTGTGTGTGAGTGATGGAGGAGCTGGTATCTGAGAGTGGGACAGGCTGTGTGTGTGTGAGTGATGGAGGAGCTGGTATCTGAGAGTGGGACAGGCTGTGTGTGTGTGAGTGATGGAGGAGCTGGTATCTGAGAGTGGGACAGGCTGTGTGTGTGTGTTAGTGATGGAGGAGCTGGTATCTGAGAGTGGGACAGGCTGTGTGTGTGTTAGTGATGGAGGAGCTGGTATCTGAGAGTGGGACAGGCTGTGTGTGTGTGTTAGTGATGGAGGAGCTGGTATCTGAGAGTGGGACAGGCTGTGTGTGTGTGTTAGTGATGGAGGAGCTGGTATCTGAGAGTGGGACAGGCTGTGTGTGTGTGTGAGTGATGGAGGAGCTGGTATCTGAGAGTGGGACAGGCTGTGTGTGTGTGTTAGTGATGGAGGAGCTGGTATCTGAGAGTGGGACAGGCTGTGTGTGTGTGAGGGTGATGGAGGAGCTGGTATCTGAGAGTGGGACAGGCTGTGTGTGTGTGAGGGTGATGGAGGAGCTGGTATCTGAGAGTGGGACAGGCTGTGTGTGTGTGTTAGTGATGGAGGAGCTGGTATCTGAGAGTGGGACAGGCTGTGTGTGTGTGAGAGTGATGGAGGAGCTGGTATCTGAGAGTGGGACAGGCTGTGTGTGTGTGAGGGTGATGGAGGAGCTGGTATCTGAGAGTGGGACAGGCTGTGTGTGTGTGAGGTGATGGAGGAGCTGGTATCTGAGAGTGGGACAGGCTGTGTGTGTGTGTGGGTGATGGAGGAGCTGGTATCTGAGAGTGGGACAGGCTGTGTGTGTGTGAGGGTGATGGAGGAGCTGGTATCTGAGAGTGGGACAGGCTGTGTGTGTGTGTGGGTGATGGAGGAGCTGGTATCTGAGAGTGGGACAGGCTGTGTGTGTGTGAGGGTGATGGAGGAGCTGGTATCTGAGAGTGGGACAGGCTGTGTGTGTGTTAGTGATGGAGGAGCTGGTATCTGAGAGTGGGACAGGCTGTGTGTGTGTGAGGGTGATGGAGGAGCTGGTATCTGAGAGTGGGACAGGCTGTGTGTGTGTGAGGGTGATGGAGGAGCTGGTATCTGAGAGTGGGACAGGCTGTGTGTGAGGCTGATGGAGGAGCTGGTATCTGAGAGTGGGACAGGCTGTGTGTGTGTGTGAGGGTGATGGAGGAGCTGGTATCTGAGAGTGGGACAGGCTGTGTGTGTGAGGGTGATGGAGGAGCTGGTATCTGAGAGTGGGACAGGCTGTGTGTGTGTGTTAGTGATGGAGGAGCTGGTATCTGAGAGTGGGACAGGCTGTGTGTGTGTGAGGGTGATGGAGGAGCTGGTATCTGAGAGTGGGACAGGCTGTGTGTGTGAGGGTGATGGAGGAGCTGGTATCTGAGAGTGGGACAGGCTGTGTGTGTGTGAGGGTGATGGAGGAGCTGGTATCTGAGAGTGGGACAGGCTGTGTGTGTGTTAGTGATGGAGGAGCTGGTATCTGAGAGTGGGACAGGCTGTGTGTGTGTTAGTGATGGAGGAGCTGGTATCTGAGAGTGGGGCAGGCTGTGTGTGTGTGTTAGTGATGGAGGAGCTGGTATCTGAGAGTGGGACAGGCTGTGTGTGTGTGTTAGTGATGGAGGAGCTGGTATCTGAGAGTGGGACAGGCTGTGTGTGTGTTAGTGATGGAGGAGCTGGTATCTGAGAGTGGGACAGGCTGTGTGTGTGTTAGTGATGGAGGAGCTGGTATCTGAGAGTGGGACAGGCTGTGTGTGTGTTAGTGATGGAGGAGCTGGTATCTGAGAGTGGGACAGGCTGTGTGTGTGTTAGTGATGGAGGAGCTGGTATCTGAGAGTGGGACAGGCTGTGTGTGTGTGAGGGTGATGGAGGAGCTGGTATCTGAGAGTGGGACAGGCTGTGTGTGTGTGAGGGTGATGGAGGAGCTGGTATCTGAGAGTGGGACAGGCTGTGTGTGTGTGAGGGTGATGGAGGAGCTGGTATCTGAGAGTGGGACAGGCTGTGTGTGTGTTAGTGATGGAGGAGCTGGTATCTGAGAGTGGGACAGGCTGTGTGTGTGTGTTAGTGATGGAGGAGCTGGTATCTGAGAGTGGGACAGGCTGTGTGTGTGTGTTAGTGATGGAGGAGCTGGTATCTGAGAGTGGGACAGGCTGTGTGTGTGAGGGTGATGGAGGAGCTGGTATCTGAGAGTGGGACAGGCTGTGTGTGTGTGTTAGTGATGGAGGAGCTGGTATCTGAGAGTGGGACAGGCTGTGTGTGTGTGTTAGTGATGGAGGAGCTGGTATCTGAGAGTGGGACAGGCTGTGTGTGTGTGTTAGTGATGGAGGAGCTGGTATCTGAGAGTGGGACAGGCTGTGTGTGTGTGAGGGTGATGGAGGAGCTGGTATCTGAGAGTGGGACAGGCTGTGTGTGTGTTAGTGATGGAGGAGCTGGTATCTGAGAGTGGGACAGGCTGTGTGTGTGTGAGGGTGATGGAGGAGCTGGTATCTGAGAGTGGGACAGGCTGTGTGTGTGTGTTAGTGATGGAGGAGCTGGTATCTGAGAGTGGGACAGGCTGTGTGTGTGTGGGTGATGGAGGAGCTGGTATCTGAGAGTGGGACAGGCTGTGTGTGTGTGTTAGTGATGGAGGAGCTGGTATCTGAGAGTGGGACAGGCTGTGTGTGTGTGTTAGTGATGGAGGAGCTGGTATCTGAGAGTGGGACAGGCTGTGTGTGTGTGAGGGTGATGGAGGAGCTGGTATCTGAGAGTGGGACAGGCTGTGTGTGTGTGTTAGTGATGGAGGAGCTGGTATCTGAGAGTGGGACAGGCTGTGTGTGTTTGAGGGTGATGGAGGAGCTGGTATCTGAGAGTGGGACAGGCTGTGTGTGTGTGGTGATGGAGGAGCTGGTATCTGAGAGTGGGACAGGCTGTGTGTGTGTGAGGGTGATGGAGGAGCTGGTATCTGAGAGTGGGACAGGCTGTGTGTGTGTGAGGGTGATGGAGGAGCTGGTATCTGAGAGTGGGACAGGCTGTGTGTGTGTTAGTGATGGAGGAGCTGGTATCTGAGAGTGGGACAGGCTGTGTGTGTGAGGGTGATGGAGGAGCTGGTATCTGAGAGTGGGACAGGCTGTGTGTGTGTGTTAGTGATGGAGGAGCTGGTATCTGAGAGTGGGACAGGCTGTGTGTGTGTGTTAGTGATGGAGGAGCTGGTATCTGAGAGTGGGACAGGCTGTGTGTGTGTGAGGGTGATGGAGGAGCTGGTATCTGAGAGTGGGACAGGCTGTGTGTGTGTGAGGGTGATGGAGGAGCTGGTATCTGAGAGTGGGACAGGCTGTGTGTGTGTGTTAGTGATGGAGGAGCTGGTATCTGAGAGTGGGACAGGCTGTGTGTGTGTGAGGGTGATGGAGGAGCTGGTATCTGAGAGTGGGACAGGCTGTGTGTGTGTGTTAGTGATGGAGGAGCTGGTATCTGAGAGTGGGACAGGCTGTGTGTGTGTTAGTGATGGAGGAGCTGGTATCTGAGAGTGGGACAGGCTGTGTGTGTGTTAGTGATGGAGGAGCTGGTATCTGAGAGTGGGACAGGCTGTGTGTGTGTTAGTGATGGAGGAGCTGGTATCTGAGAGTGGGACAGGCTGTGTGTGTGTGTTAGTGATGGAGGAGCTGGTATCTGAGAGTGGGACAGGCTGTGTGTGTGTGTTAGTGATGGAGGAGCTGGTATCTGAGAGTGGGACAGGCTGTGTGTGTGTTAGTGATGGAGGAGCTGGTATCTGAGAGTGGGACAGGCTGTGTGTGTGTGTTAGTGATGGAGGAGCTGGTATCTGAGAGTGGGACAGGCTGTGTGTGTGTGTTAGTGATGGAGGAGCTGGTATCTGAGAGTGGGACAGGCTGTGTGTGTGTGTTAGTGATGGAGGAGCTGGTATCTGAGAGTGGGACAGGCTGTGTGTGTGTGTGAGTGATGGAGGAGCTGGTATCTGAGAGTGGGACAGGCTGTGTGTGTGTGTTAGTGATGGAGGAGCTGGTATCTGAGAGTGGGACAGGCTGTGTGTGTGTGAGGGTGATGGAGGAGCTGGTATCTGAGAGTGGGACAGGCTGTGTGTGTGTGAGGGTGATGGAGGAGCTGGTATCTGAGAGTGGGACAGGCTGTGTGTGTGTGGGTGATGGAGGAGCTGGTATCTGAGAGTGGGACAGGCTGTGTGTGTGTGAGGGTGATGGAGGAGCTGGTATCTGAGAGTGGGACAGGCTGTGTGTGTGTGTTAGTGATGGAGGAGCTGGTATCTGAGAGTGGGACAGGCTGTGTGTGTGTGGGTGATGGAGGAGCTGGTATCTGAGAGTGGGACAGGCTGTGTGTGTGTGAGTGATGGAGGAGCTGGTATCTGAGAGTGGGGAGGCTGTGTGTGTGTGTGATGGAGGAGCTGGTATCTGAGAGTGGACAGGCTGTGTGTGTGTTGTGATGGAGGAGCTGGTATCTGAGAGTGGGACAGGCTGTGTGTGTGTGTGAGGTGATGGAGGAGCTGGTATCTGAGAGTGGGACAGGCTGTGTGTGTGTGTTAGTGATGGAGGAGCTGGTATCTGAGAGTGGGACAGGCTGTGTGTGTGTGTTAGTGATGGAGGAGCTGGTATCTGAGAGTGGGACAGGCTGTGTGTGTGAGGGTGATGGAGGAGCTGGTATCTGAGAGTGGGACAGGCTGTGTGTGTGTGTGTGGTGATGGAGGAGCTGGTATCTGAGAGTGGGACAGGCTGTGTGTGTGTGTTAGTGATGGAGGAGCTGGTATCTGAGAGTGGGACAGGCTGTGTGTGTGTTAGTGATGGAGGAGCTGGTATCTGAGAGTGGGACAGGCTGTGTGTGAGGGTGATGGAGGAGCTGGTATCTGAGAGTGGGACAGGCTGTGTGTGTGTGAGTTAGTGATGGAGGAGCTGGTATCTGAGAGTGGGACAGGCTGTGTGTGTGTGAGGGTGATGGAGGAGCTGGTATCTGAGAGTGGGACAGGCTGTGTGTGTGTGTTAGTGATGGAGGAGCTGGTATCTGAGAGTGGGACAGGCTGTGTGTGTGTGAGGTGATGGAGGAGCTGGTATCTGAGAGTGGGACAGGCTGTGTGTGTGTGTTAGTGATGGAGGAGCTGGTATCTGAGAGTGGGACAGGCTGTGTGTGTGTGTTAGTGATGGAGGAGCTGGTATCTGAGAGTGGGACAGGCTGTGTGTGTGTGTGTTAGTGATGGAGGAGCTGGTATCTGAGAGTGGGACAGGCTGTGTGTGTGTGTTAGTGATGGAGGAGCTGGTATCTGAGAGTGGGACAGGCTGTGTGTGTGTGAGGGTGATGGAGGAGCTGGTATCTGAGAGTGGGACAGGCTGTGTGTGTGTGAGGGTGATGGAGGAGCTGGTATCTGAGAGTGGGACAGGCTGTGTGTGTGTGAGGGTGATGGAGGAGCTGGTATCTGAGAGTGGGACAGGCTGTGTGTGTGTTAGTGATGGAGGAGCTGGTATCTGAGAGTGGGACAGGCTGTGTGTGTGTTAGTGATGGAGGAGCTGGTATCTGAGAGTGGGACAGGCTGTGTGTGTGAGGGTGATGGAGGAGCTGGTATCTGAGAGTGGGACAGGCTGTGTGTGTGTGAGGGTGATGGAGGAGCTGGTATCTGAGAGTGGGACAGGCTGTGTGTTTGTGTTAGTGATGGAGGAGCTGGTATCTGTGAGTGGGACAGGATGTGTGTGAAGGTGATGGAGGAGCTGGTATCTGAGAGTGGGACAGGCTGTGTGTGTGTGAGGGTGATGGAGGAGCTGGTATCTGAGAGTGGGACAGGCTGTGTGTGTGAGGGTGATGGAGGAGCTGGTATCTGAGAGTGGGACAGGCTGTGTGTGTGTGTGGGTGATGGAGGAGCTGGTATCTGAGAGTGGGACAGGCTGTGTGTGTGTGGGTGATGGAGGAGCTGGTATCTGAGAGTGGGACAGGCTGTGTGTGTGTGTTAGTGATGGAGGAGCTGGTATCTGAGAGTGGGACAGGCTGTGTGTGTGTGTGAGGTGATGGAGGAGCTGGTATCTGAGAGTGGGACAGGCTGTGTGTGTGAGGGTGATGGAGGAGCTGGTATCTGAGAGTGGGACAGGCTGTGTGTGTGTGAGTGATGGAGGAGCTGGTATCTGAGAGTGGGACAGGCTGTGTGTGTGTTAGTGATGGAGGAGCTGGTATCTGAGAGTGGGACAGGCTGTGTGTGTGTTAGTGATGGAGGAGCTGGTATCTGAGAGTGGGACAGGCTGTGTGTGTGTGTTAGTGATGGAGGAGCTGGTATCTGAGAGTGGGACAGGCTGTGTGTGTGTGTTAGTGATGGAGGAGCTGGTATCTGAGAGTGGGACAGGCTGTGTGTGTGTTAGTGATGCAGGAGCTGGTATCTGAGAGTGTGGCAGGCTGTGTGTGTGTTAGTGATGGAGGAGCTGGTATCTGAGAGTGGGACAGGCTGTGTGTGTGTTAGTGCTGGAGGAGCTGGTATCTGAGAGTGGGACAGGCTGTGTGTGTGTGAGGGTGATGGAGGAGCTGGTATCTGAGAGTGGGACAGGCTGTGTGTGTGTGAGGGTGATGGAGGAGCTGGTATCTGAGAGTGGGACAGGCTGTGTGTGTGTGAGGGTGATGGAGGAGCTGGTATCTGAGAGTGGGACAGGCTGTGTGTGTGTGTTAGTGATGGAGGAGCTGGTATCTGAGAGTGGGACAGGCTGTGTGTGTGTGTTAGTGATGGAGGAGCTGGTATCTGAGAGTGGGACAGGCTGTGTGTGTGTGAGGGTGATGGAGGAGCTGGTATCTGAGAGTGGGACAGGCTGTGTGTGTGTGTAGTGATGGAGGAGCTGGTATCTGAGAGTGGGACAGGCTGTGTGTGTGTGAGGGTGATGGAGGAGCTGGTATCTGAGAGTGGGACAGGCTGTGTGTGTGTGTTAGTGATGGAGGAGCTGGTATCTGAGAGTGGGACAGGCTGTGTGTGTGTGTTAGTGATGGAGGAGCTGGTATCTGAGAGTGGGACAGGCTGTGTGTGTGTGAGGGTGATGGAGGAGCTGGTATCTGAGAGTGGGACAGGCTGTGTGTGTGTGGGTGATGGAGGAGCTGGTATCTGAGAGTGGGACAGGCTGTGTGTGTGTGAGGGTGATGGAGGAGCTGGTATCTGAGAGTGGGACAGGCTGTGTGTGTGTGTGATGATGGAGGAGCTGGTATCTGAGAGTGGGACAGGCTGTGTGTGTGTGAGGTGATGGAGGAGCTGGTATCTGAGAGTGGGACAGGCTGTGTGTGTGTGAGGGTGATGGAGGAGCTGGTATCTGAGAGTGGGACAGGCTGTGTGTGTGTGAGGGTGATGGAGGAGCTGGTATCTGAGAGTGGGACAGGCTGTGTGTGTGTGTTAGTGATGGAGGAGCTGGTATCTGAGAGTGGGACAGGCTGTGTGTGTGTTAGTGATGGAGGAGCTGGTATCTGAGAGTGGGACAGGCTGTGTGTGTGGGTGATGGAGGAGCTGGTATCTGAGAGTGGGACAGGCTGTGTGTGTGTGAGGGTGATGGAGGAGCTGGTATCTGAGAGTGGGACAGGCTGTGTGTGTGTGAGGGTGATGGAGGAGCTGGTATCTGAGAGTGGGACAGGCTGTGTGTGTGTGTTAGTGATGGAGGAGCTGGTATCTGAGAGTGGGACAGGCTGTGTGTGTGTGTTAGTGATGGAGGAGCTGGTATCTGAGAGTGGGACAGGCTGTGTGTGTGTGTGAGTGATGGAGGAGCTGGTATCTGAGAGTGGGACAGGCTGTGTGTGTGTGAGGGTGATGGAGGAGCTGGTATCTGAGAGTGGGACAGGCTGTGTGTGTGTGAGGGTGATGGAGGAGCTGGTATCTGAGAGTGGGACAGGCTGTGTGTGTGTGTTAGTGATGGAGGAGCTGGTATCTGAGAGTGGGACAGGCTGTGTGTGTGTTAGTGATGGAGGAGCTGGTATCTGAGAGTGGGACAGGCTGTGTGTGTGTGTTAGTGATGGAGGAGCTGGTATCTGAGAGTGGGACAGGCTGTGTGTGTGTTAGTGATGGAGGAGCTGGTATCTGAGAGTGGGACAGGCTGTGTGTGTGTGTTAGTGATGGAGGAGCTGGTATCTGAGAGTGGGACAGGCTGTGTGTGTGTGTTAGTGATGGAGGAGCTGGTATCTGAGAGTGGGACAGGCTGTGTGTGTGTGGGTGATGGAGGAGCTGGTATCTGAGAGTGGGACAGGCTGTGTGTGTGTGTTAGTGATGGAGGAGCTGGTATCTGAGAGTGGGACAGGCTGTGTGTGTGTGTTAGTGATGGAGGAGCTGGTATCTGAGAGTGGGACAGGCTGTGTGTGTGTGAGGGTGATGGAGGAGCTGGTATCTGAGAGTGGGACAGGCTGTGTGTGTGTGTTAGTGATGGAGGAGCTGGTATCTGAGAGTGGGACAGGCTGTGTGTGTGTGAGGGTGATGGAGGAGCTGGTATCTGAGAGTGGGACAGGCTGTGTGTGTGTGTGATGGAGGAGCTGGTATCTGAGAGTGGGACAGGCTGTGTGTGTGTGTGAGGGTGATGGAGGAGCTGGTATCTGAGAGTGGGACAGGCTGTGTGTGTGTGAGGGTGATGGAGGAGCTGGTATCTGAGAGTGGGACAGGCTGTGTGTGTGTTAGTGATGGAGGAGCTGGTATCTGAGAGTGGGACAGGCTGTGTGTGTGAGGGTGATGGAGGAGCTGGTATCTGAGAGTGGGACAGGCTGTGTGTGTGTGTTAGTGATGGAGGAGCTGGTATCTGAGAGTGGGACAGGCTGTGTGTGTGTGTTAGTGATGGAGGAGCTGGTATCTGAGAGTGGGACAGGCTGTGTGTGTGTGAGGGTGATGGAGGAGCTGGTATCTGAGAGTGGGACAGGCTGTGTGTGTGTGTTAGTGATGGAGGAGCTGGTATCTGAGAGTGGGACAGGCTGTGTGTGTGTGAGGGTGATGGAGGAGCTGGTATCTGAGAGTGGGACAGGCTGTGTGTGTGTTAGTGATGGAGGAGCTGGTATCTGAGAGTGGGACAGGCTGTGTGTGTGTGTTAGTGATGGAGGAGCTGGTATCTGAGAGTGGGACAGGCTGTGTGTGTGTGAGGGTGATGGAGGAGCTGGTATCTGAGAGTGGGACAGGCTGTGTGTGTGTGTTAGTGATGGAGGAGCTGGTATCTGAGAGTGGGACAGGCTGTGTGTGTGTGAGGGTGATGGAGGAGCTGGTATCTGAGAGTGGGACAGGCTGTGTGTGTGTGTTAGTGATGGAGGAGCTGGTATCTGAGAGTGGGACAGGCTGTGTGTGTGTTAGTGATGGAGGAGCTGGTATCTGAGAGTGGGACAGGCTGTGTGTGTGTTAGTGATGGAGGAGCTGGTATCTGAGAGTGGGACAGGCTGTGTGTGTGTGTTAGTGATGGAGGAGCTGGTATCTGAGAGTGGGACAGGCTGTGTGTGTGTGTTAGTGATGGAGGAGCTGGTATCTGAGAGTGGGACAGGCTGTGTGTGTGTGTTGAGTGATGGAGGAGCTGGTATCTGAGAGTGGGACAGGCTGTGTGTGTGTGTTAGTGATGGAGGAGCTGGTATCTGAGAGTGGGACAGGCTGTGTGTGTGTGAGGGTGATGGAGGAGCTGGTATCTGAGAGTGGGACAGGCTGTGTGTGTGTGAGGGTGATGGAGGAGCTGGTATCTGAGAGTGGGACAGGCTGTGTGTGTGTTAGTGATGGAGGAGCTGGTATCTGAGAGTGGGACAGGCTGTGTGTGTGTGTTAGTGATGGAGGAGCTGGTATCTGAGAGTGGGACAGGCTGTGTGTGTGTGTTAGTGATGGAGGAGCTGGTATCTGAGAGTGGGACAGGCTGTGTGTGTGTGTGGGTGATGGCAGGAGCTGGTATCTGAGAGTGGGACAGGTGTGTGTGTGAGGGTGATGGAGGAGCTGGTATCTGAGAGTGGGACAGGCTGTGTGTGTGTGAGGGTGATGGAGGAGCTGGTATCTGAGAGTAGGGACAGGCTGTGTGTGTGTGTAAGTGGATGGAGGAGCTGGTATCTGAGAGTGGGACAGGCTGTGTGTGTGTGAGGGTGATGGAGGAGCTGGTATCTGAGAGTGGGACAGGCTGTGTGTGTGTGAGGTGATGGAGGAGCTGGTATCTGAGAGTGGGCAAGCTGTGTGTGTGTAGGGTGATGGACGGAGCTCGTAACTGAGAGTGGGACAGGCTGTGCTGGAGTGTGAGGCTGATGGAGGAGCTGGTATCTGAGAGTGGGACAGGCTGTGTGTGTGAGGGTGATGGAGGAGCTGGTATCTGAGAGTGGGACAGGCTGTGTGTGTGTGAGTGATGGAGGAGCTGGTATCTGAGAGTGGGACAGGCTGTGTGTGTGTTAGTGATGGAGGAGCTGGTATCTGAGAGTGGGACAGGCTGTGTGTGTGAGGGTGATGGAGGAGCTGGTATCTGAGAGTGGGACAGGCTATGTGTGTGTGGGTGATGGAGGAGCTGGTATCTGAGAGTGGGACAGGCTGTGTGTGTGTTAGTGATGGAGGAGCTGGTATCTGAGAGTGGGACAGGCTGTGTGTGTGTTAGTGATGGAGGAGCTGGTATCTGAGAGTGGGACAGGCTGTGTGTGTGTTAGTGATGGAGGAGCTGGTATCTGAGAGTGGGACAGGCTGTGTGTGTGTGTTAGTGATGGAGGAGCTGGTATCTGAGAGAGGGACAGGCTGTGTGTGTGTTAGTGATGGAGGAGCTGGTATCTGAGAGTGGGACAGGCTGTGTGTGTGTTAGTGATGGAGGAGCTGGTATCTGAGAGTGGGACAGGCTGTGTGTGTTTTAGTGATGGAGGAGCTGGTATCTGAGAGTGGGACAGGCTGTGTGAGTGTTAGTGATGGAGGAGCTGGTATCAGAGTGGGACAGGCTGTGTGTGTGTGAGGGTGATGGAGGAGCTGGTATCTGAGAGTGGGACAGGCTGTGTGTGTGTGAGGGTGATGGAGGAGCTGGTATCTGAGAGTGGGACAGGCTGTGTGTGTGTGAGGGTGATGGAGGAGCTGGTATCTGAGAGTGGGACAGGCTGTGTGAGTGTTAGTGATGGAGGAGCTGGTATCTGAGAGTGGGACAGGCTGTGTGTGTGTGTTAGTGATGGAGGAGCTGGTATCTGAGAGTGGGACAGGCTGTGTGTGTGTGAGGGTGATGGAGGAGCTGGTATCTGAGAGTGGGACAGGCTGTGTGTGTGTGTTAGTGATGGAGGAGCTGGTATCTGAGAGTGGGACAGGCTGTGTGTGTGAGGGTGATGGAGGAGCTGGTATCTGAGAGTGGGACAGGCTGTGTGTGTGTGTTAGTGATGGAGGAGCTGGTATCTGAGAGTGGGACAGGCTGTGTGTGTGTGTTAGTGATGGAGGAGCTGGTATCTGAGAGTGGGACAGGCTGTGTGTGTGTGTTAGTGATGGAGGAGCTGGTATCTGAGAGTGGGGCAAGCTGTGTGTGTGTGAGGGTGATGGAGGAGCTGGTATCTGAGAGTGGGACAGGCTGTGTGTGTGTTAGTGATGGAGGAGCTGGTATCTGAGAGTGGGACAGGCTGTGTGTGTGTGAGGGTGATGGAGGAGCTGGTATCTGAGAGTGGGACAGGCTGTGTGTGTGTGTTAGTGATGGAGGAGCTGGTATCTGAGAGTGGGACAGGCTGTGTGTGTGAGGGTGATGGAGGAGCTGGTATCTGAGAGTGGGACAGGCTGTGTGTGTGTGTTAGTGATGGAGGAGCTGGTATCTGAGAGTGGGACAGGCTGTGTGTGTGTGTTAGTGATGGAGGAGCTGGTATCTGAGAGTGGGACAGGCTGTGTGTGTGTGAGGGTGATGGAGGAGCTGGTATCTGAGAGTGGGGCAGGCTGTGTGTGTGTGTTAGTGATGGAGGAGCTGGTAGCTGAGAGTGGGGCAGGCTGTGTGTGTGTGAGGGTGATGGAGGAGCTGGTATCTGAGAGTGGGACAGGCTGTGTGTGAGCGTGATTGATGAGCTGGTATCTGAGAGTGGGACAGGCTGTGTGTGTGTGAGGGTGATGGAGGAGCTGGTATCTGAGAGTGGGGCAGGCTGTGTGTGTGTGAGGGTGATGGAGGAGCTGGTATCTGAGAGTGGGACAGGCTGTGCGTGTGTTAGTGAGGGAGGAGCTGGTATCTGAGTGTCGGACAGGCTGTGTGTGAGGGTGAGGGAGGAGCTGGTATCTGAGAGTGGGACAGGCTGTGTGTGTGTGTTAGTGATGGAGGAGCTGGTATCTGTGAGTGGGACAGGCTGTGTGTGTGTGTTAGTGATGGAGGAGCTGGTATCTGAGAGTGGGACAGGCTGTGTATGTGTGAGGGTGATGAAGGAGCTGGTATCTGAGAGTGGGACAGGCTGTGTGTGTGTGAGGGTGATGGAGGAGCTGGTATCTGAGAGTGGGACAGGCTGTGTGTGTGTGTTAGTGATGGAGGAGCTGGTATCTGAGAGTGGGACAGGCTGTGTGTGTGTGAGGGTGATGGAGGAGCTGGTATCTGAGAGTGGGACAGGCTGTGTGTGTGTGTTAGAAATGGAGGAGCTGGTATCTGAGAGTGGGGCAGGCTGTGTGTGTGTTAGTGTTGGAGGAGCTGGTATCTGAGAGTGGGACAGGCTGTGTGTGTGTTAGTGATGGAGGAGCTGGTATCTGAGAGTGGGACTGGCTGTGTGTGTGTTAGTGACGGAGGAGCTGGTATCTGAGAGTGGGACAGGCTGTGTGTGTGTGTTAGTGATGGAGGAGCTGGTATCTGAGAGTGGGACAGGATGTGTGTGTGTTAGTGATGGAGGAGCTGGTATCTGAGAGTGGGGCAGGCTGTGTGTGTGTTAGTGATGGAGGAGCTGTTATCTGAGAGTGGGACAGGCTGTGTGTGTGTGTTAGTGATGGAGGAGCTGGTATCTGAGAGTGGGACTGGCTGTGTGTGTGTTAGTGACGGAGGAGCTGGTATCTGAGAGTGGGACAGGCTGTGTGTGTGTGTTAGTGATGGAGGAGCTGGTATCTGAGAGTGGGACAGGCTGTGTGTGTGTGTGAGGGTGATGGAGGAGCTGGTATCTGAGAGTGGGACAGGCTGTGTGTGTGTGTTAGTGATGGAGGAGCTGGTATCTGAGAGTGGGACAGGCTGTGTGTGTGTGAGGGTGATGGAGGAGCTGGTATCTGAGAGTGGGACAGGCTGTGTGTGTGTGAGGGTGATGGAGGAGCTGGTATCTGAGTGTGGGACAGGCTGTGTGTGTGTGTTAGTGATGGAGGAGCTGGTATCTGAGAGTGGGACAGGCTGTGTGTGTGTGAGAATGATGGAGGAGCTGGTATCTGAGAGTGTGACAGGCTGTGTGTGTGTTAGTGATGGAGGAGCTGGTATCTGAGAGTGGGACAGGCTGTGTGTGAGGGTGATGGAGGAGCTGGTATCTGAGAGTGGGACAGGCTGTGTGTGTGTGAGGATGATGGAGGAGCTGGTATCTGAGAGTGGGGCAGGCTGTGTGTTTGTGAGGGTGATGGAGGAGCTGGTATCTGAGAGTGGGGCAGGCTGTGTGTGTGTGTGAGGGTGATGGAGGAGCTGGTATCTGAGTGTGGGAGAGGCTGTGTGTGTGTGTTAGTGATGGAGGAGATGGTATCTGAGAGTGGGACAGGCTGTGTGTGTGTGTTAGTGATGGAGGAGCTGGTATCTGAGCGTAGGACAGGCTGTGTGTGTGAGGGTGATGGAGGAGCTGGTATCTGAGAGTGGGGCAGGCTGTGTGTGTGTGTGAGGGTGATGGAGGAGCTGGTATCTGAGAGTGGGACAGGCTGTGTGTGTGTGTTAGTGATGGAGGAGCTGGTATCTGAGAGTGGGACAGGCTGTGTGTGTGTTAGTGATGGAGGAGCTGGTATCTGAGAGTGGGACAGGCTGTGTGTGAGGGTGATGGAGGAGCTGGTATCTGAGAGTGGGACAGGCTGTGTGTGTGTGAGGGTGATGGAGGAGCTGGTATCTGAGAGTGGGACATGCTCTGTGTGTGTGAGGGTGATGGAGGAGCTGGTATCTGAGAGTGGGACAGGCTGTGTGTGTGTGTTAGTGACGGAGGAGCTGGTATCTGAGAGTGGGACAGGCTGTGTGTGTGTGTTAGTGATGGAGGAGCTGGTATCTGAGAGTGGGACAGGCTGTGTGTGTGTGTGTTAGTGATGGAGGAGCTGGTATCTGAGAGTGGGACAGGCTGTGTGTGTGTCATGGTGATGGAGGAGCTGGCATCTGAGAGTGGGACAGGCTGTGTGTGTGTGAGGGTGATGGAGGAGCTGGTATCTGAGAGTGGGAAAGGCTGTGCGTGTGTGAGGGTGATGGAGGAGCTGGTATCTGAGAGTGGGGCAGGCTGTGTGTGTGTGTTAGTGATGGAGGAGCTGGTATCTGAGAGTGGGACAGGCTGTGTGTGTGTTAGTGATGGAGGAGCTGGTATCTGAGAGTGGGACAGGCTGTGTGTGTGTGTTAGTGATGGAGGAGCTGGTATCTGAGAGTGGGACAGGCTGTGTGTGTGTGAGGGTGATGGAGGAGCTGGTATCTGAGAGTGGGACAGGCTGTGTGTGTGTGTGGGTGATGGAAGAGCTGGTATCTGAGAGTGGGACAGGCTGTGTGTGTGTGAGGGTGATGGAGGAGCTGGTATCTGAGAGTGGAAAAGGCTGTGTGTGTGTGAGGGTGATGGAGGAGCTGGTATCTGAGAGTGGGACAGGCTGTGTGTGTGTGAGGGTGATGGAGGAGCTGGTATCTGAGAGTGGGACAGGCTGTGTGTGTGTGAGGGTGATGGAGGAGCTGGTATCTGAGAGTGGGACAGGCTGTGTGTGTGTGAGGGTGATGGAGGAGCTGGTATCTGAGAGTGGGACAGGCTGTGTGTGTGTGAGGGTGATGGAGGAGCTGGTATCTGAGAGTGGGACAGGCTGTGTGTGTGTGAGGGTGATGGAGGAGCTGGTATCTGAGAGTGGGACAGGCTGTGTGTGTGTGAGGGTGATGGAGGAGCTGGTATCTGAGAGTGGGACAGGCTGTGTGTGTGTGAGGGTGATGGAGGAGCTGGTATCTGAGAGTGGGACAGGCTGTGTGTGTGTTGAGGGTGATGGAGGAGCTGGTATCTGAGAGTGGGACAGGCTGTGTGTGTGAGGGTGATG
Source organism: Carcharodon carcharias (assembly GCF_017639515.1). Taxonomy (NCBI): domain Eukaryota; kingdom Metazoa; phylum Chordata; class Chondrichthyes; order Lamniformes; family Lamnidae; genus Carcharodon; species Carcharodon carcharias. The sequence goes on from NC_054500.1 coordinate 15,707,848, forward strand.
GAGGAGCTGGTATCTGAGAGTGGGACAGGCTGTGTGTGTGAGGGTGATGGAGGAGCTGGTATCTGAGAGTGGGACAGGCTGTGTGTGTGAGGGTGATGGAGGAGCTGGTATCTGAGAGTGGGACAGCTTGTGTGTGTGTTAGTGACGGAGGAGCTGGTAACTGAGAGTGGGACAGGGTGTGTGTGTGTTAGTGATGGAGGAGCTGGTATCTGAGAGTGGGGCAGGCTGTGTGTGTGTGTTAGTGATGGAGGAGCTGGTATCTGAGAGTGGGACAGGCTGTGTGTGTGTGTTAGTAATGGAGGAGCTGGTATCTGAGAGAGGGACAGGCTGTGTGTGTGTTAGTGATGGAGGAGCTGGTATCTGAGAGTGGGACAGGCTGTGTGTGTGTTAGTGATGGAGGAGCTGGTATCTGAGAGTGGGACAGGCTGTGTGTGTTTTAGTGATGGAGGAGCTGGTATCTGAGAGTGGGACAGGCTGTGTGTGTGTGAGGGTGATGGAGGAGCTGGTATCTGAGAGTGGGACAGGCTGTGTGTGTGTGAGGGTGATGGAGGAGCTGGTATCTGAGAGTGGGACAGGCTGTGTGTGTGTGAGGGTGATGGAGGAGCTGGTATCTGAGAGTGGGACAGGCTGTGTGAGTGTTAGTGATGGAGGAGCTGGTATCTGAGAGTGGGACAGGCTGTGTGTGTGTTAGTGATGGAGGAGCTGGTATCTGAGAGTGGGGCAGGCTGTGTGTGTGAGGGTGATGGAGGAGCTGGTATCTGAGAGTGGGACAGGCTGTGTGTGTGTGTTAGTGATGGAGGAGCTGGTATCTGAGAGTGGGACAGGCTGTGTGTGTGTGAGGGTGATGGAGGAGCTGGTATCTGAGAGTGGGACAGGCTGTGTGTGTGTGTTAGTGATGGAGGAGCTGGTATCTGAGAGTGGGACAGGCTGTGTGTGTGAGGGTGATGGAGTAACTGGTATCTGAGAGTGGGACAGGCTGTGTGTGTGTGTTAGTGATGGAGGAGCTGGTATCTGAGAGTGGGACAGGCTGTGTGTGTGTGTTAGTGATGGAGGAGCTGGTATCTGAGAGTGGGACAGGCTGTGTGTGTGTGAGGGTGATGGAGGAGCTGGTATCTGAGAGTGGGGCAAGCTGTGTGTGTGTGAGGGTGATGGAGGAGCTGGTATCTGAGAGTGGGGCAGGCTGTGTGTGTGTGAGGGTGATGGAGGAGCTGGTATCTGAGAGTGGGACAGGCTGTGTGTGAGGGTGATGGAGGAGCTGGTATCTGAGAGTGGGACAGGCTGTGTGTGTGTGAGGATGATGGAGGAGCTGGTATCTGAGAGTGGGGCAGGCTGTGTGTTTGTGAGGGTGATGGAGGAGCTGGTATCTGAGAGTGGGGCAGGCTGTGTGTGTGTGTGAGGGTGATGGAGGAGCTGGTATCTGAGAGTGGGGCAGGCTGTGTGTGTGTGTTAGTGATGGAGGAGCTGGTATCTGAGAGTGGGACAGGCTGTGTGTGTGTTAGTGATGGAGGAGCTGGTATCTGAGAGTGGAACAGGCTGTGTGTGAGGGTGATGGAGGAGCTGGTATCTGAGAGTGGGACAGGCTGTGTGTGTGTGAGGGTGATGGAGGAGCTGGTATCTGAGAGTGGGACAGGCTGTGTGTGTGTGAGGGTGATGGAGGAGCTGGTATCTGAGAGTGGGACAGGCTGTGTGTGTGTGTAAGTGATGGAGGAGCTGGTATCTGAGAGTGGGACAGGCTGTGTGTGTGTGTTAGTGATGGAGGAGCTGGTATCTGAGAGTGCGACAGGCTGTGTGTGTGTGTGAGGGTGATGGAGGAGCTGGTATCTGAGAGTGGGACAGGCTGTGTGTGTGTGAGGGTGATGGAGGAGCTGGTATCTGAGAGTGGGACAGGCTGTGTGTGTGTGAGGGTGATGGAGGAGCTGGTATCTGAGTGTGGGACAGGCTGTGTGTGTGTGTTAGTGATGGAGGAGCTGGTATCTGAGAGTGGGACAGGCTGTGTGTGTGTGAGGATGATGGAGGAGCTGGTATCTGAGAGTGGGACAGGCTGTGTGTGTGTTAGTGTTGGAGGAGCTGGTATCTGAGAGTGGGACAGGCTGTGTGTGTGTGAGGGTGATGGAGGAGCTGGTATCTGAGAGTGGGACAGGCTATGTGTGTGTGAGGGTGATGGAGGAGCTGGTATCTGAGAGTGGGACAGTCTGTGTGTGAGGGTGAAGGAGGAGCTGGTATCTGAGAGTGGGACAGGCTGTGTGTGTGTGTGAGGGTGATGGAGGAGCTGGTATCTGAGAGTGGGACAGGCTGTGTGTGTGAGGGTGATGGAGGAGCTGGTATCTGAGAGTGGGACAGGCTGTGTGTGTGTCTTAGTGATGGAGGAGCTGGTATCTGAGAGTGGGACAGGCTGTGTTTGTGTGAGGGTCATGGAGGAGCTGGTATCTGAGAGTGGGACAGGCTGTGTGTGTGAGGGTGATGGAGGAGCTGGTATCTGAGAGTGGGACAGGCTGTGTGTGTGAGGGTGATGGAGGAGCTGGTATCTGAGAGTGGGACAGCTTGTGTGTGTGTTAGTGATGGAGGAGCTGGTAACTGAGAGTGGGACAGGGTGTGTGTGTGTTAGTGATGGAGGAGCTGGTATCTGAGAGTGGGGCAGGCTGTGTGTGTGTGTTAGTGATGGAGGAGCTGGTATCTGAGAGTGGGACAGGCTGTGTGTGTGTGTTAGTGATGGAGGAGCTGGTATCTGAGAGTGGGACAGGCTGTGTGTGTGTTAGTGATGGAGGAGCTGGTATCTGAGAGTGGGACAGGCTGTGTGTGTTTTAGTGATGGAGGAGCTGGTATCTGAGAGTGGGACAGGCTGTGTGTGTGTGAGGGTGATGGAGGAGCTGGTATCTGAGAGTGGGACAGGCTGTGTGTGTGTGAGGGTGATGGAGGAGCTGGTATCTGAGAGTGGGACAGGCTGTGTGTGTGTGAGGGTGATGGAGGAGCTGGTATCTGAGAGTGGGACAGGCTGTGTGAGTGTTAGTGATGGAGGAGCTGGTATCTGAGAGTGGGACAGGCTGTGTGTGTGTGTTAGTGATGGAGGAGCTGGTATCTGAGAGTGGGACAGGCTGTGTGTGTGTGAGGGTGATGGAGGAGCTGGTATCTGAGAGTGGGACAGGCTGTGTGTGTGTGTTAGTGATGGAGGAGCTGGTATCTGAGAGTGGGACAGGCTGTGTGTGTGAGGGTGATGGAGTAGCTGGTATCTGAGAGTGGGACAGGCTGTGTGTGTGTGTTAGTGATGGAGGAGCTGGTATCTGAGAGTGGGACAGGCTGTGTGTGTGTGTTAGTGATGGAGGAGCTGGTATCTGAGAGTGGGACAGGCTGTGTGTGTGTGAGGGTGATGGAGGAGCTGGTATCTGAGAGTGGGGCAAGCTGTGTGTGTGTGAGGGTGATGGAGGAGCTGGTATCTGAGAGTGGGGCAGGCTGTGTGTGTGTGAGGGTGATGGAGGAGCTGGTATCTGAGAGTGGGACAGGCTGTGTGTGAGGGTGATGGAGGAGCTGGTATCTGAGAGTGGGACAGGCTGTGTGTGTGTGAGGATGATGGAGGAGCTGGTATCTGAGAGTGGGGCAGGCTGTGTGTTTGTGAGGGTGATGGAGGAGCTGGTATCTGAGAGTGGGGCAGGCTGTGTGTGTGTGTGATGGTGATGGAGGAGCTGGTATCTGAGAGTGGGACAGGCTGTGTGTGTGTGTTAGTGATGGAGGAGCTGGTATCTGAGAGTGGGACAGGCTGTGTGTGTGTTAGTGATGGAGGAGCTGGTATCTGAGAGTGGAACAGGCTGTGTGTGAGGGTGATGGAGGAGCTGGTATCTGAGAGTGGGACAGGCTGTGTGTGTGTGAGGGTGATGGAGGAGCTGGTATCTGAGAGTGGGACAGGCTGTGTGTGTGTGAGGGTGATGGAGGAGCTGGTATCTGAGAGTGGGACAGGCTGTGTGTGTGTGTAAGTGATGGAGGAGCTGGTATCTGAGAGTGGGACAGGCTGTGTGTGTGTGTTAGTGATGGAGGAGCTGGTATCTGAGAGTGCGACAGGCTGTGTGTGTGTGTGAGGGTGATGGAGGAGCTGGTATCTGAGAGTGGGACAGGCTGTGTGTGTGTGAGGGTGATGGAGGAGCTGGTATCTGAGAGTGGGACAGGCTGTGTGTGTGTGAGGGTGATGGAGGAGCTGGTATCTGAGTGTGGGACAGGCTGTGTGTGTGTGTTAGTGATGGAGGAGCTGGTATCTGAGAGTGGGACAGGCTGTGTGTGTGTGAGGATGATGGAGGAGCTGGTATCTGAGAGTGGGACAGGCTGTGTGTGTGTTAGTGTTGGAGGAGCTGGTATCTGAGAGTGGGACAGGCTGTGTGTGTGTTAGTGATGGAGGAGCTGGTAACTGAGAGTGGGACAGGCTGTGTGTGTGTTAGTGATGGAGGAGCTGGTATCTGAGAGAGGGGCAGGCTGTGTGTGTGTGTTAGTGATGGAGGAGCTGGTATCTGAGAGTGGGACAGGCTGTGTGTGTGTGTTAGTGATGGAGGAGCTGGTATCTGAGAGTGGGACAGGCTGTGTGTGTGTTAGAGATGGAGGAGCTCGTATCTGAGAGTGGGACAGGCTGTGTGTGTGTGTTAGTGATGGAGGAGCTGGTATCTGAGATTGGGACAGGCTGTGTGAGTGTTAGTGATGGAGGAGCTGGTATCTGAGAGTGGGACAGGCTGTGTGTGTGTTAGTGATGGAGGAGCTGGTATCTGAGAGTGGGACAGGCTGTGTGTGTGTGAGGGTGATGGAGGAGCTGGTATCTGAGAGTGGGACAGGCTGTGTGTGTGTGTTAGTGATGGAGGAGCTGGTATCTGAGAGTGGGACAGGCTGTGTGTGTGAGGGTGATGGAGGAGCTGGTATCTGAGAGTGGGACAGGCTGTGTGTGTGTGTTAGTGATGGAGGAGCTGGTATCTGAGAGTGGGACAGGCTGTGTGTGTGTGTTAGTGATGGAGGAGCTGGTATCTGAGCGTAGGACAGGCTGTGTGTGTGAGGGTGATGGAGGAGCTGGTATCTGAGAGTGGGGCAGGCTGTGTGTGTGTGTGAGGGTGATGGAGGAGCTGGTATCTGAGAGTGGGACAGGCTGTGTGTGTGTGTTAGTGATGGAGGAGCTGGTATCTGAGAGTGGGACAGGCTGTGTGTGTGTTAGTGATGGAGGAGCTGGGATCTGAGAGTGGGACAGGCTGTGTGTGAGGGTGATGGAGGAGCTGGTATCTGAGAGTGGGACAGGCTGTGTGTGTGTGAGGGTGATGGAGGAGCTGGTATCTGAGAGTGGGACATGCTCTGTGTGTGTGAGGGTGATGGAGGAGCTGGTATCTGAGAGTGGGACAGGCTGTGTGTGTGTGTTAGTGACGGAGGAGCTGGTATCTGAGAGTGGGACAGGCTGTGTGTGTGTGTTAGTGATGGAGGAGCTGGTATCTGAGAGTGGGACAGGCTGTGTGTGTGTGTGTTAGTGATGGAGGAGCTGGTATCTGAGAGTGGGACAGGCTGTGTGGGTGTCATGGTGATGGAGGAGCTGGCATCTGAGAGTGGGACAGGCTGTGTGTGTGTGAGGGTGATGGAGGAGCTGGTATCTGAGAGTGGGAAAGGCTGTGCGTGTGTGAGGGTGATGGAGGAGCTGGTATCTGAGAGTGGGGCAGGCTGTGTGTGTGTGTTAGTGATGGAGGAGCTGGTATCTGAGAGTGGGACAGGCTGTGTGTGTGTTAGTGATGGAGGAGCTGGTATCTGAGAGTGGGACAGGCTGTGTGTGTGTGTTAGTGATGGAGGAGCTGGTATCTGAGAGTGGGACAGGCTGTGTGTGTGTGAGGGTGATGGAGGAGCTGGTATCTGAGAGTGGGACAGGCTGTGTGTGTGTGTGGGTGATGGAAGAGCTGGTATCTGAGAGTGGGACAGGCTGTGTGTGTGTGAGGGTGATGGAGGAGCTGGTATCTGAGAGTGGAAAAGGCTGTGTGTGTGTGAGGGTGATGGAGGAGCTGGTATCTGAGAGTGGGACAGGCTGTATGTGTGTGAGGGTGATTGAGGAGCTGGTATCTGAGAGTGGGACAGGCTGTGTGTGTGTGTTAGTGATGGAGGAGCTGGTATCTGAGAGTGGGACAGGCTGTGTGTGTGTGAGGGTGATGGAGGAGCTGGTATCTGAGAGTGGGACAGGCTATGTGTGTGTGAGGGTGATGGAGGAGCTGGTATCTGAGAGTGGGACAGTCTGTGTGTGAGGGTGAAGGAGGAGCTGGTATCTGAGAGTGGGACAGGCTGTGTGTGTGAGGGTGATGGAGGAGCTGGTATCTGAGAGTGGGACAGCTTGTGTGTCTGTTAGTGATGGAGGAGCTGGTAACTGAGAGTGGGACAGGGTGTGTGTGTGTTAGTGATGGAGGAGCTGGTATCTGAGAGTGGGGCAGGCTGTGTGTGTGTGTTAGTGATGGAGGAGCTGGTATCTGAGAGTGGGACAGGCTGTGTGTGTGTGTTAGTAATGGAGGAGCTGGTATCTGAGAGAGGGACAGGCTGTGTGTGTGTTAGTGATGGAGGAGCTGGTATCTGAGAGTGGGACAGGCTGTGTGTGTGTTAGTGATGGAGGAGCTGGTATCTGAGAGTGGGACAGGCTGTGTGTGTGTGAGGGTGATGGAGGAGCTGGTATCTGAGAGTGGGACAGGCTGTGTGTGTGTGAGGGTGATGGAGGAGCTGGTATCTGAGAGTGGGACAGGCTGTGTGTGTGTGAGGGTGATGGAGGAGCTGGTATCTGAGAGTGGGACAGGCTGTGTGAGTGTTAGTGATGGAGGAGCTGGTATCTGAGAGTGGGACAGGCTGTGTGTGTGTGTTAGTGATGGAGGAGCTGGTATCTGAGAGTGGGACAGGCTGTGTGTGTGTAAGGGTGATGGAGGAGCTGGTATCTGAGAGTGGGACAGGCTGTGTGTGTGTGTTAGTGATGGAGGAGCTGGTATCTGAGAGTGGGACAGGCTGTGTGTGTGAGGGTGATGGAGTAGCTGGTATCTGAGAGTGGGACAGGCTGTGTGTGTGTGTTAGTGATGGAGGAGCTGGTATCTGAGAGTGGGACAGGCTGTGTGTGTGTGTTAGTGATGGAGGAGCTGGTATCTGAGAGTGGGACAGGCTGTGTGTGTGTGAGGGTGATGGAGGAGCTGGTATCTGAGAGTGGGGCAAGCTGTGTGTGTGTGAGGGTGATGGAGGAGCTGGTATCTGAGAGTGGGGCAGGCTGTGTGTGTGTGAGGGTGATGGAGGAGCTGGTATCTGAGAGTGGGACAGGCTGTGTGTGAGGGTGATGGAGGAGCTGGTATCTGAGAGTGGGACAGGCTGTGTGTGTGTGAGGATGATGGAGGAGCTGGTATCTGAGAGTGGGGCAGGCTGTGTGTTTGTGAGGGTGATGGAGGAGCTGGTATCTGAGAGTGGGGCAGGCTGTGTGTGTGTGTGAGGGTGATGGAGGAGCTGGTATCTGAGAGTGGGACAGGCTGTGTGTGTGTGTTAGTGATGGAGGAGCTGGTATCTGAGAGTGGGACAGGCTGTGTGTGTGTTAGTGATGGAGGAGCTGGTATCTGAGAGTGGGACAGGCTGTGTGTGTGTGAGGGTGATGGAGGAGCTGGTATCTGAGAGTGGGACAGGCTGTGTGTGTGTGTAAGTGATGGAGGAGCTGGTATCTGAGAGTGGGACAGGCTGTGTGTGTGTGTTAGTGATGGAGGAGCTGGTATCTGAGAGTGCGACAGGCTGTGTGTGTGTGTGAGGGTGATGGAGGAGCTGGTATCTGAGAGAGGGACAGGCTGTGTGTGTGTGAGGGTGATGGAGGAGCTGGTATCTGAGAGTGGGACAGGCTGTGTGTGTGTGAGGGTGATGGAGGAGCTGGTATCTGAGTGTGGGACAGGCTGTGTGTGTGTGTTAGTGATGGAGGAGCTGGTATCTGAGAGTGGGACAGGCTGTGTGTGTGTGTGGTTGATGGAGGAGCTGGTATCTGAGAGTGGGACAGGCTGTGTGTGTGTTAGTGTTGGAGGAGCTGGTATCTGAGAGTGGGACAGGCTGTGTGTGTGTTAGTGATGGAGGAGCTGGTAACTGAGAGTGGGACAGGCTGTGTGTGTGTTAGTGATGGAGGAGCTGGTATCTGAGAGAGGGGCAGGCTGTGTGTGTGTGTTAGTGATGGAGGAGCTGGTATCTGAGAGTGGGACAGGCTGTGTGTGTGTGTTAGTGATGGAGGAGCTGGTATCTGAGAGTGGGACAGGCTGTGTGTGTGTTAGTGATGGAGGAGCTGGTATCTGAGAGTGGGACAGGCTGTGTGTGTGTGTTAGTGATGGAGGAGCTGGTATCTGAGATTGGGACAGGCTGTGTGAGTGTTAGTGATGGAGGAGCTGGTATCTGAGAGTGGGACAGGCTGTGTGTGTGTTAGTGATGGAGGAGCTGGTATCTGAGAGTGGGACAGGCTGTGTGTGTGTGAGGGTGATGGAGGAGCTGGTATCTGAGAGTGGGACAGGCTGTGTGTGTGTGTTAGTGATGGAGGAGCTGGTATCTGAGAGTGGGACAGGCTGTGTGTGTGAGGGTGATGGAGGAGCTGGTATCTGAGAGTGGGACAGGCTGTGTGTGTGTGTTAGTGATGGAGGAGCTGGTATCTGAGAGTGGGACAGGCTGTGTGTGTGTGTTAGTGATGGAGGAGCTGGTATCTGAGAGTGGGACAGGCTGTGTGTGTGTGAGGGTGATGGAGGTGCTGGTATCTGAGAGTGGGGCAGGCTGTGTGTGTGTCTTAGTGATGGAGGAGCTGGTAGCTGAGAGTGGGGCAGGCTGTGTGTGTGTGAGGGTGATGGAGGTGCTGGTATCTGAGAGTGGGGCAGGCTGTGTGTGTGTCTTAGTGATGGAGGAGCTGGTATCTGAGAGTGGGACAGGCTGTGTGTGAGCGTGATGGATGAGCTGGTATCTGAGAGTGGGACAGGCTGTGTGTGTGTTAGTGAGGGAGGAGCTGGTATCTGAGTTTCGGACAGGCTGTGTGTGAGGGTGAGGGAGGAGCTGGTATCTGAGAGTGGGACAGGCTGTGTGTGTGTGTTAGTGATGGAGGAGCTGGTATCTGTGAGTGGGACAGGCTGTGTGTGTGTGTTAGTGATGGAGGAGCTGGTATCTGAGAGTGGGACAGGCTGTGTGTGTGTGAGGGTGATGGAGGAGCTGGTATCTGAGAGTGGGACAGGCTGTGTGTGTGTGAGGGTGATGGAGGAGCTGGTATCTGAGAGTGGGGCAGGCTGTGTGTGTGTGTTAGAAATGGAGGAGCTGGTATCTGAGAGTGGGGCAGGCTGTGTGTGTGTTAGTGTTGGAGGAGCTGGTATCTGAGAGTGGGACAGGCTGTGTGTGTGAGGGTGATGGAGGAGCTGGTATCTGAGAGTGGGACAGGCTGTGTGTGTGTGTTAGTGATGAAGGAGCTGGTACTGAGAGTGGGACAGGCTGTGTGTGTGTGAGGGTGATGGAGGAGCTGGTATCTGAGAGTGGGACAGGCTGTGTGTGTGTGTTAGTGATGGAGGAGCTGGTATCTGAGAGTGGGACAGGCTGTGTGTGTGTGAGGGTGATGGAGGAGCTGGTATCTGAGAGTGGGACAGGCTGTGTGTGTGTGTTAGAAATGGAGGAGCTGGTATCTGAGAGTGGGGCAGGCTGTGTGTGTGTTAGTGTTGGAGGAGCTGGTATCTGAGAGTTGGACAGGCTGTGTGTGTGTTAGTGATGGAGGAGCTGGTATCTGAGAGTGGGACAGGCTGTGTGTGTGTGAGGGTGATGGAGGAGCTGGTATCTGAGAGTGGGACAGGCTGTGTGTGTGTGTTAGTGATGGAGGAGCTGGTATCTGAGAGTGGGACAGGCTGTGTGTGTGTGAGGGTGATGGAGGAGCTGGTATCTGAGAGTGGGACAGGCTGTGTGTGTGTGAGGGTGATGGAGGAGCTGGTATCTGAGTGTGGGACAGGCTGTGTGTGTGTGTTAGTGATGGAGGAGCTGGTATCTGAGAGTGGGACAGGCTGTGTGTGTGTGAGGATGATGGAGGAGCTGGTATCTGAGAGTGTGACAGGCTGTGTGTGTGTTAGTGATGGAGGAGCTGGTATCTGAGAGTGGGACAGGCTGTGTGTGAGGGTGATGGAGGAGCTGGTACCTGAGAGTGGGACAGGCTGTGTGTGTGTGAGGATGATGGAGGAGCTGGTATCTGAGAGTGGGGCAGGCTGTGTGTTTGTGAGGGTGATGGAGGAGCTTGTATCTGAGAGTGGGGCAGGCTGTGTGTGTGTGTGAGGGTGATGGAGGAGCTGGTATCTGAGAGTGGGACAGGCTGTGTGTGTGTGTTAGTGATGGAGGAGCTGGTATCTGAGAGTGGGACAGGCTGTGTGTTTTAGTGATGGAGGAGCTGGTATCTGAGAGTGGGACAGGCTGTGTGTGTGTTAGTGATGGAGGAGCTGGTATCTGAGAGTGGGACAGGCTGTGTGTGTGTGTTAGTGATGGAGGAGCTGGTATCTGAGAGTGGGACAGGCTGTGTGTGTGTGTTAGTGATGGAGGAGCTGGTATCTGAGAGTGGGACAGGCTGTGTGTGAGGGTGATGGAGGAGCTGGTATCTGAGATTGGGACAGGCTGTGTGCGTGTGTTAGTGATGGAGGAGCTGGTATCTGAGAGTGGAACAGGCTGTGTGTGAGGGTGATGGAGGAGCTGGTATCTGAGAGTCGGACAGGCTGTGTGTGTGTGAGGGTGATGGAGGAGCTGGTATCTGAGAGTGGGACAGGCTGTGTGTGTGTGAGGGTGATGGAGGAGCTGGTATCTGAGAGTGGGACAGGCTGTGTGTGTGTTAGTGATGGAGGAGCTGGTATCTGAGAGTGGGACAGGCAGTGTGTGTGTTAGTGATGGAGGAGCTGGTATCTGAGAGTGCGACAGGCTGTGTGTGTGTGAGGGTGATGGAGGAGCTGGTATCTGAGAGTGGGACAGGCTGTGTGTGTGTGAGGATGATGGAGGAGCTGGTATCTGAGAGTGGGACAGGCTGTGTGTGTGTTAGTGTTGGAGGAGCTGGTATCTGAGAGTGGGACAGGCTGTGTGTGTGTGTTAGTGATGGAGGAGCTGGTATCTGAGAGTGGGACAGGCTGTGTGTGTGTGAGGATGATGGTGGAGCTGGTATCTGAGAGTGGGACAGGCTGTGTGTGTGTTAGTGTTGGAGGAGCTGGTATCTGAGAGTGGGACAGGCTGTGTGTGTGTTAGTGATGGAGGAGCTGGTAACTGAGAGTATGACAGGCTGTGTGTGTGTTAGTGATGGAGGAGCTGGTATCTGAGAGAGGGGCAGGCTGTGTGTGTGTGTTAGTGAGGGAGGAGCTGGTATCTGAGAGTGGGACAGGCTGTGTGTGTGTGTTAGTGATGGAGGAGCTGGTATATGAGAGTGGGACAGGCTGTGTGTGTGTTAGTGATGGAGGAGCTGGTATCTGAGAGTGGGACAGGCTGTGTGTGTGTGTTAGTGATGGAGGAGCTGGTATCTGAGATTGGGACAGGCTGTGTGAGTGTTAGTGATGGAGGAGCTGGTATCTGAGAGTGGGACAGGCTGTGTGTGTGTTAGTGATGGAGGAGCTGGTATCTGAGATTGGGACAGGCTGTGTGTGTGTGAGGGTGATGGAGGAGCTGGTATCTGAGAGTGGGACAGGCTGTGTGTGTGAGGGTGATGGAGGAGCTGGTATCTGAGAGTGGGACAGGCTGTGTGTGTGTGTTAGTGATGGAGGAGCTGGTATCTGAGAGTGGGACAGGCTGTGTGTGTGTGTTAGTGATGGAGGAGCTGGTATCTGAGAGTGGGACAGGCTGTGTGTGTGTGAGGGTGATGGAGGAGCTGGTATCTGAGAGTGGGGCAGGCTGTGTGTGTGTGTTAGTGACTGAGGAGCTGGTAGCTGAGAGTGGGGCAGGCTGTGTGTGTGTGAGGGTGATGGAGGAGCTGGTATCTGAGAGTGGGACAGGCTGTGTGTGAGCGTGATGGAGGAGCTGGTATCTGAGAGTGGGACAGGCTGTGTGTGTGTGAGGGTGATGGAGGAGCTGGTATCTGAGAGTGGGACAGGCTGTGTGTGTGTTAGTGAGGGAGGTGCTGGTATCTGAGTGTCGGACAGGCTGTGTGTGAGGGTGAGGGAGGAGCTGGTATCTGAGAGTGGGACAGGCTGTGTGTGTGTGTTAGTGATGGAGGAGCTGGTATCTATGAGTGGGACAGGCTGTGTGTGTGTGTTAGTGATGGAGGAGCTGGTATCTGAGAGTGGGACAGGCTGTGTGTGTGTGAGGGTGATGAAGGAGCTGGTATCTGAGAGTGGGACAGGCTGTGTGTGTGTGAGGGTGATGGAGGAGCTGGTATCTGAGAGTGGGACAGGCTGTGTGTGTGTGTTAGTGATGGAGGAGCTGCTATCTGAGAGTGGGACAGGCTGTGTGTGTGTTAGTGATGGAGGAGCTGGTATCTGAGAGTGGGGCAGGCTGTGTGTGAGGATGATGGAGGAGCTGGTATCTGAGAGTGGGACAGGCTGTGTGTGTGTGTTAGTGATGGAGGAGCTGGTATCTGAGAGTGGGGCAGGCTGTGTGTGTGTTAGTGATGGAGGAGCTGGTATCTGAGAGTGGGACAGGCTGTGTGTGTGTGAGGGTGATGGAGGAGCGGGTATCTGAGAGTGGGACAGGCTGTGTGTGAGGTTGATGGAGGATCTGGTATCTGAGAGTGGGAGAGGCTGTGTGCGTGAGGGTGATGGAGGAGCTGGTATCTGAGAGTGGGACAGGCTGTGTGTGTGTGAGGGTGATGGAGGAGCTGCTATCTGAGAGTGGGACAGGCTTTGTGTGTGTGAGGGTGATGGAGGAGCTGGTATCTGAGAGTGGTGCAGGCTGTGTGTGTGTGAGGGTGATGGAGGAGCTGGTATCTGAGAGTGGGACAGGCTGTGTGTGTGTGAGGGTGATGGAGGAGCAGGTATCTGAGAGTGGGACAGGCTGTGTCTGTGTGAGTGTTAGTGATGGAGGAGTTGGTATCTGAGAGTGGGGCAGGCTGTGTGTGTGTGAGGGTGATTGAGGAGCTGGTATCTGAGAGTGGGACAGGCTGTGTGTGTGTTAGTGAAGGAGGAGCTGGTATCTGAGAGTGGGACAGGCTGTGTGTGTGTGAGGGTGATGGTGGAGCTGGTATCTGAGAGTGGGACAGGCTGTGTGTGTGTGTGAGGATGATGGAGGAGCTGGTATCTGAGAGTGGGACAGGCTGTGCGTGTCTGAGGATGATGGAGGAGCTGGTATCTGAGAGTGGGGCAGGCTGTGTGTGTGTGTTAGTGATGGAGGATCTGGTATCTGAGAGTGGGAGAGGCTGTGTGTGTGTGTTAGTGATGGAGGAGCTGGTATCTGATAGTGGGACAGGCTGTGTGTGTGTGTTAGTGATGGAGGAGCTGGTATCTGAGAGTGGGACAGGCTTTGTGTGTGTTAGTGAGGGAGGAGCTGGTATCTGAGAGTGGGACAGGCTGTGTGTGTGTGTTAGTGATGGAGGAGCTGGTATCTGAGAGTGGGACAGGCTGTGTGTGTGTGTTAGTGATGGAGGAGCTGGTATCTGAGAGTGGGACAGGCTGTGTGTGAGGATGATGGAGGAGCTGGTATCTGAGAGTGGGACAGGCTGTGTGTGTGTGAGGGTGTTGGAGGAGCTGGTATCTGAGAGTGGGACAGGCTGTTTGTGTTAGTGATGGAGGAGCTGGTATCTGAGAGTGGGACAGGCTGTGTGTGTGTGAGGGTGATGGCGGAGCTGGTATCTGAGAGTGGGAGAGGCTGTGTGTGTGTTAGTGAGGGAGGAGCTGGTATCTGAGAGTGGGACAGGCTGTGTGTGTGTTATTGAGGGAGGAGCTGGTATCTGAGACTGGGACAGGCTGTGTGTGTGTTAGTGAGGGAGGAGCTGGTATCTGAGAGTGGGACAGGCTGTGTGTTTGTGTTAGTGATGGAGGAGCTGGTATCTGAGAGTGGGACAGGCTGTGTGTGTGTTAGTGAGGGTGGAGCTGGTATCTGAGAGTGGGACAGGCTGTGTGTGTGTTAGTGAGGGAGGAGCTGGTATCTGAGAGTGGGACAGGCTGTGTGTGTGTGTTAGTGAGGGAGGAGCTGGTATCTGAGAGTGGGACAGGTTGTGTGTGTGTTAGTGAGGGAGGAGCTGGTATCTGAGAGTGGGGCAGGCTGTGTGTGTGTGAGGGTGAGGGAGGAGCTGGTATCTGAGAGTGGTACAGGCTGTGTGTGTGTGTTAGTGATGGAGGAGCTGGTATCTGAGAGTGGGACAGGCTGTGTGTGTGTGTGTTAGTGATGGAGGAGCTGGTATCTGAGAGTGGGACAGGCTGTGTGTGTGTGTTAGTGCTGGAGGAGCTGGTATCTGAGAGTGGGACAGGCTGTGTGTGTGTTAGTGATGGAGGAGCTGGTATCTGAGAGTGGGACAGGCTGTGTGTGTGTGAGGGTGATGGAGGAGCTGGTATCTGAGAGTGGGACAGGCTGTGTGTGTGTTAGTGATGGAGGAGCTGGTATCTGAGAGTGGGGCAGGCTGTGTGTGTGTGAGGGTGATGGAGGAGCTGGTATCTGGGAGTGGGACAGTCTGTGTGTGTGTTAGTGATGGAGGAGCTGGTATCTGAGAGTGGGACAGGCTGTGTGTGTTAGTGATTGAGGATCTGGTATCTGTGAGTGGGACAGGCTGTGTGTGTGTGAGGGTGATGGAGGAGCTGGTATCTGAGAGTGGGACAGGCTGTGTGTGTGTGTTAGTGATGGAGGAGCTGGTATCTGAGAGTGGGACAGGCTGTGTGTGTGTTAATGATGGAGGAGCTGGTACCTGAGAGTGGGACAGCCTGTGTGTGTGAGTGAGGGTGATGGAGGAGCTGGTATCTGAGAGTGGGGCAGGCTGTGTGTGTGTTAGTGATGGAGGAGCTGGTATCTGAGAGTGGGACAGGCTGTGTGTGTGTGTTAGTGATGGAGGAGCTAGTATCTGAGAGTGGGACAGGCTGTGTGTGTGTGTTAGTGATGGAGGAGCTGGTATCTGAGAGTGGGACAGGCTGTGAGTGTGTGTTAGTGATGGAGGAGCTGGTATCTCAGAGTGGGACAGGCTGTGAGTGTGTGAGGGTGATGGAGGAGCTGGTATCTGAGAGTGGGACAGGCTGTGTGTGTGTGTTAGTGATGGAGGAGCTGGTATCTGAGAGTGGGACAGGCTGTGTGTGTGTGTTAGTGATGGAGGAGCTGGTATCTGAGAGTAGGACAGGCTGTGTGTGTGTATTAGTGATGGAGGAGCTGGTATCTGAGAGTGGGATAGGCTGTGTGTGTGAGGGTGATGGAGGAGCTGGTATCTGAGAGTGGGACAGGCTGTGTGTGTGTTAGTGATGAAGGAGCTGGTATCTGAGAGTGGGACAGGCTGTGTGTGTGAGGGTGATGGAGGAGCTGGTATCTGAGAGTGGGACAGGCTGTGTGTGTGTTAGTGAGGGAGGTGCTGGTATCTGAGAGTGGGACAGGCTGTGTGTGTGTGTTAGTGAGGGAGGAGCTGGTATCTGAGAGTGGGACAGGCTGTGTGTGTGTTAGTGAGGGAGGAGCTGGTATCTGAGAGTGGGGCAGGCTGTGTGTGTGTGAGGGTGAGGGAGGAGCTGGTATCTGAGAGTGGTACAGGCTGTGTGTGTGTTAGTGATGGAGGAGCTGGTATCTGAGATTGGGACAGGCTGTGTGTGTGGGTTAGTGATGGAGGAGCTGGTATCTGAGAGTGGGACAGGCTGTGTGTGTGTGTGTTAGTGATGGAGGAGCTGGTATCTGAGAGTGGGACAGGCTGTGCGTGTGTGTTAGTGCTTGAGGAGCTGGTATCTGAGAGTGGGACAGGCTGTGTGTGTGTTAGTGATGGAGGAGCTGGTATCTGAGAGTGGGACAGGCTGTGTGTGTGTGAGGGTGATGGAGGAGCTGGTATCTGAGAGTGGGACAGGCTGTGTGTGTGTTAGTGATGGAGGAGCTGGTATCTGAGAGTGGGGCAGGCTGTGTGTGTGTGAGGGTGATGGAGGAGCTGGTATCTGGGAGTGGGACAGTCTGTGTGTGTGTTAGTGATGGAGGAGCTGGTATCTGAGAGTGGGACAGGCTGTGTGTGTTAGTGATTGAGGATCTGGTATCTGTGAGTGGGACAGGCTGTGTGTGTGTGAGGGTGATGGAGGAGCTGGTATCTGAGAGTGGGACAGGCTGTGTGTGTGTGTTAGTGATGGAGGAGCTGGTATCTGAGAGTGGGACAGGCTGTGTGTGTGTGAGGATGATGGAGGAGCTGGTATCTGAGAGTGGGACAGCCTGTGTGTGTGTGTGAGGGTGATGGAGGAGCTGGTATCTGAGAGTGGGGCAGGCTGTGTGTGTGTTAGTGATGGAGGAGCTGGTATCTGAGAGTGGGACAGGCTGTGTGTGAGGATGATGGAGGAGCTGGTATCTGAGAGTGGGACAGGCTGTTTGTGTTAGTGATGGAGGAGCTGGTATCTGAGAGTGGGACAGGCTGTGTGTGTGTGAGGGTGATGGCGGAGCTGGTATCTGAGAGTGGGAGAGGCTGTGTGTGTGTTAGTGATGGAGGAGCTGGTATCTGAGAGTGGGACAGGCTGTGTGTGTGTTAGTGATGGAGGAGCTGGTATCTGAGAGTGGGACAGGCTGTGTGTGTGTGAGTGATGGAGGAGCTGGTATCTGAGAGTGGGACAGGCTGTGTGTGTGTGTAGGTGATGGAGGAGCTGGTATCTGAGAGTGGGACAGGCTGTGTGTGTGTTAGTGATGGAGGAGCTGGTGTCTGAGAGTGGGACAGGCTGTGTGTGAGGATGATGGAGGAGCTGGTATCTGAGAGTGGGACAGGCTGTGTGTGTGTGAGGGTGATGGAGGATCTGGTATCTGAGAGTGGGACAGGCTGTGTGTGTGTTAGTGAGGGAGGAGCTGGTATCTGAGAGTGGGACAGGCTGTGTGTGTGTTAGTGAGGGAGGTGCTGGTATCTGAGAGTGGGACAGGCTGTGTGTGTGTGTTAGTGAGGGAGGAGCTGGTATCTGAGAGTGGGACAGGCTGTGTGTGTGTTAGTGAGGGAGGAGCTGGTATCTGAGAGTGGGACAGGCTGTGTGTGTGTGAGGTGAGGGAGGAGCTGGTATCTGAGAGTGGGACAGGCTGTGTGTGTGTGTTAGTGAGGGAGGAGCTGGTATCTGAGAGTGGGACAGGCTGTGTGTGTGTGTTAGTGATGGAGGAGCTGGTATCTGAGAGTGGGACAGGCTGTGTGTGTGTTAGGTGATGGAGGAGCTGGTATCTGAGAGTGGGACAGGCTGTGTGTGTGTTAGTGATGGAGGAGCTGGTATCTGAGAGTGGGACAGGCTGTGTGTGTGTGAGGGTGATGGAGGAGCTGGTATCTGAGAGTGGGACAGGCTGTGTGTGTGTTAGTGATGGAGGAGCTGGTATCTGAGAGTGGGGACAGGCTGTGTGTGTGTGAGGGTGATGGAGGAGCTGGTATCTGAGAGTGGGACAGGCTGTGTGTGTGTTAGGTGATGGAGGAGCTGGTATCTGAGAGTGGGACAGGCTGTGTGTGTGTTAGTGATGGAGGAGCTGGTATCTGAGAGTGGGACAGGCTGTGTGTGTGTGAGGTGATGGAGGAGCTGGTATCTGAGAGTGGGACAGGCTGTGTGTGTGTTAGTGATGGAGGAGCTGGTATCTGAGAGTGGGACAGGCTGTGTGTGTGTTAGTGATGGAGGAGCTGGTATCTGAGAGTGGGACAGGCTGTGTGTGTGTGTGAGGTGATGGAGGAGCTGGTATCTGAGAGTGGGACAGGCTGTGTGTGTGTGTTAGTGATGGAGGAGCTGGTATCTGAGAGTGGGACAGGCTGTGTGTGTGTTAGTGATGGAGGAGCTGGTATCTGAGAGTGGGACAGGCTGTGTGTGTGTTAGGTGATGGAGGAGCTGGTATCTGAGAGTGGGACAGGCTGTGTGTGTGTGTTAGTGATGGAGGAGCTGGTATCTGAGAGTGGGACAGGCTGTGTGTGTGTGTTAGTGATGGAGGAGCTGGTATCTGAGAGTGGGACAGGCTGTGTGTGTGTGTTAGTGATGGAGGAGCTGGTATCTGAGAGTGGGACAGGCTGTGTGTGTGTGTAGGTGATGGAGGAGCTGGTATCTGAGAGTGGGACAGGCTGTGTGTGTGTGTTAGTGATGGAGGAGCTGGTATCTGAGAGTGGGACAGGCTGTGTGTGTGAGGGTGATGGAGGAGCTGGTATCCGAGAGTGGGACAGGCTGTGTGTGTGTTAGTGATTGAGGAGCTGGTATCTGAGAGTGTGACAGGCTGTGTGTGTGTGTTAGTGATGGAGGAGCTGGTATCTGAGAGTGGGACAGGCTGTGTGTGTGTTAGTGATGGAGGAGCTGGTATCTGAGAGTGGGACAGGCTGTGTGTGTGTTAGTGATGGAGGAGCTGGTATCTGAGAGTGGGACAGGCTGTGTGTGTGTTAGGTGATGGAGGAGCTGGTATCTGAGAGTGGGACAGGCTGTGTGTGTGTGTAGGTGAGGGAGGAGATGGTATCTGAGAGTGGGACAGGCTGTGCGTGTCAGGGTGATGGAGGAGCTGGTATCTGAGAGTTGGACAGGCTGTGTGTGTGTTAGTGATGGAGGAGCTGGTATCTGAGAGTGGGACAGGCTGTGTGTGTGAGGGTGATGGAGGAGCTGGTATCTGAGAGTGGGACAGGCTGTGTGTGTGTTAGTGATGGAGGAGCTGGTATCTGAGAGTGGGACAGGCTGTGTGTGTGTGAGGGTGATGGAGGAGCTGGTATCTGAGAGTGGGACAGGCTGTGTGTGTGTTAGTGATGGAGGAGCTGGTATCTGAGAGTGGGGCAGGCTGTGTGTGTGTGTTAGTGATGGAGGAGCTGGTATCTGAGAGTGGGACAGGCTGTGTGTGTGTTAGTGATGGAGGAGCTGGTATCTGAGAGTGGGACAGGCTGTGTGTGTGTTAGTGATGGAGGAGCTGGTATCTGAGAGTGGGACAGGCTGTGTGTGTGTGTTAGTGATGGAGGAGCTGGTATCTGAGAGTGGGACAGGCTGTGTGTGTGTTAGTGATGGAGGAGCTGGTATCTGAGAGTGGGACAGGCTGTGTGTGTGTTAGTGATGGAGGAGCTGGTATCTGAGAGTGGGACAGGCTGTGTGTGTGTAGTGATGGAGGAGCTGGTATCTGAGAGTGGGACAGGCTGTGTGTGTGTGAGGGTGATGGAGGAGCTGGTATCTGAGAGTGGGACAGGCTGTGTGTGTGTGTTAGTGATGGAGGAGCTGGTATCTGAGAGTGGGACAGGCTGTGTGTGTGTTAGTGATGGAGGAGCTGGTATCTGAGAGTGGGACAGGCTGTGTGTGTGTGAGGGTGATGGAGGAGCTGGTATCTGAGAGTGGGACAGGCTGTGTGTGTGTTAGTGATGGAGGAGCTGGTATCTGAGAGTGGGACAGGCTGTGTGTGTGTGAGGTGATGGAGGAGCTGGTATCTGAGAGTGGGACAGGCTGTGTGTTTGTTAGTGATGGAGGAGCTGGTATCTGAGAGTGGGACAGGCTGTGTGTGTGTTAGTGATGGAGGATCTGGTATCTGAGAGTGGGACAGGCTGTGTGTGTGTGAGGTGATGGAGGAGCTGGTATCTGAGAGTGGGACACGGCTGTGTGTGTGTGTTAGTGATGGAGGAGCTGGTATCTGAGAGTGGGACAGGCTGTGTGTGTGTTAATGATGGAGGAGCTGGTATCTGAGAGTGGGACAGGCTGTGTGTGTGTGAGGGTGATGGAGGAGCTAGTATCTGAGAGTGGGGCAGGCTGTGTGTGTGATGGTGATGGAGGAGCTGGTATCTGAGAGTGGGACAGGCTGTGTGTGTGTGTTAGTGATGGAGGAGCTGGTATCTGAGAGTGGGACAGGCTGTGTGTGTGTGTTAGTGATGGAGGAGCTGGTATCTGAGAGTGGGACAGGCTGTGTGTGTGTGTTAGTGATGGAGGAGCTGGTATCTGAGAGTAGGACAGGCTGTGTGTGTGTTAGGTGATGGAGGAGCTGGTATCTGAGAGTGGGACAGGCTGTGTGTGAGGGTGATGGAGGAGCTGGTATCTGAGAGTGGGACAGGCTGTGTGTGTGTCTTAGTGATGGAGGAGCTGGTATCTGAGAGTGGGACAGGCTGTGTGTGTGTGAGGGTGATGGAGGAGCTGGTATCTGAGAGTGGGACAGGCTGTGTGTGTGTGTAGTGATGGAGGAGCTGGTATCTGAGAGTGGGACAGGCTGTGTGTGTGTGAGGTGATGGAGGAGCTGGTATCTGAGAGTGGGACAGGCTGTGTGTGTGTGTAGGTGATGGAGGAGCTGGTATCTGAGAGTGGTACAGGCTGTGTGTGTGTGTTAGTGATGGAGGAGCTGGTATCTGAGAGTGGGACAGGCTGTGTGTGTGTGTGTTAGTGATGGAGGAGCTGGTATCTGAGAGTGAGGCAGGCTGTGTGTGTGTTAGTGATGGAGCAGCTGGTATCTGAGAGTGGGACAGGCTGTGTGTGTGTTAGTGATGGAGGAGCTGGCATCTGAGAGTGGGACAGGCTGTGTGTGTGAGGGTGATGGAGGAGCTGGTATCTGAGAGTGGGACAGGCTGTGTGTGTGTTAGTGATGGAGGAGCTGGTATCTGAGAGTGGGGCAGGCTGTGTGTGTGTGAGGGTGATGGAGGAGCTGGTATCTGGGAGTGGGACAGTCTGTGTGTGTGTTAGTGATGGAGGAGCTGGTATCTGAGAGTGGGACAGGCTGTGTGTGTTAGTGATTGAGGATCTGGTATCTGTGAGTGGGACAGGCTGTGTGTGTGTGAGGGTGATGGAGGAGCTGGTATCTGAGAGTGGGACAGGCTGTGTGTGTGTGTTAGTGATGGAGGAGCTGGTATCTGAGAGTGGGACAGGCTGTGTGTGTGTTAATGATGGAGGAGCTGGTACCTGAGAGTGGGACAGCCTGTGTGTGTGAGTGAGGGTGATGGAGGAGCTGGTATCTGAGAGTGGGGCAGGCTGTGTGTGTGTTAGTGATGGAGGAGCTGGTATCTGAGAGTGGGACAGGCTGTGTGTGTGTGTTAGTGATGGAGGAGCTAGTATCTGAGAGTGGGACAGGCTGTGTGTGTGTGTTAGTGATGGAGGAGCTGGTATCTGAGAGTGGGACAGGCTGTGAGTGTGTGTTAGTGATGGAGGAGCTGGTATCTGAGAGTGGGACAGGCTGTGAGTGTGTGAGGGTGATGGAGGAGCTGGTATCTGAGAGTGGGACAGGCTGTGTGTGTGTGTTAGTGATGGAGGAGCTGGTATCTGAGAGTGGGACAGGCTGTGTGTGTGTGTTAGTGATGGAGGAGCTGGTATCTGAGAGTAGGACAGGCTGTGTGTGTGTATTAGTGATGGAGGAGCTGGTATCTGAGAGTGGGATAGGCTGTGTGTGTGAGGGTGATGGAGGAGCTGGTATCTGAGAGTGGGACAGGCTGTGTGTGTGTTAGTGATGAAGGAGCTGGTATCTGAGAGTGGGACAGGCTGTGTGTGTGAGGGTGATGGAGGAGCTGGTATCTGAGAGTGGGACAGGCTGTGTGTGTGTTAGTGAGGGAGGTGCTGGTATCTGAGAGTGGGACAGGCTGTGTGTGTGTGTTAGTGAGGGAGGAGCTGGTATCTGAGAGTGGGACAGGCTGTGTGTGTGTTAGTGAGGGAGGAGCTGGTATCTGAGAGTGGGGCAGGCTGTGTGTGTGTGAGGGTGAGGGAGGAGCTGGTATCTGAGAGTGGTACAGGCTGTGTGTGTGTGTTAGTGATGGAGGAGCTGGTATCTGAGAGTGGGACAGGCTGTGTGTGTGTGTGTTAGTGATGGAGGAGCTGGTATCTGAGAGTGGGACAGGCTGTGCTTGTGTGTTAGTGCTTGAGGAGCTGGTATCTGAGAGTGGGACAGGCTGTGTGTGTGTTAGTGATGGAGGAGCTGGTATCTGAGAGTGGGACAGGCTGTGTGTGTGTGAGGGTGATGGAGGAGCTGGTATCTGAGAGTGGGACAGGCTGTGTGTGTGTTAGTGATGGAGGAGCTGGTATCTGAGAGTGGGGCAGGCTGTGTGTGTGTTAGTGATGGAGGAGCTGGTATCTGAGAGTGGGACAGGCTGTGTGTGTGAGGGTGATGGAGGAGCTGGTATCTGGGAGTGGGACAGTCTGTGTGTGTGTTAGTGATGGAGGAGCTGGTATCTGAGAGTGGGACAGGCTGTGTGTGTTAGTGATTGAGGATCTGGTATCTGTGAGTGGGACAGGCTGTGTGTGTGTGAGGGTGATGGAGGAGCTGGTACCTGAGAGTGGGACAGGCTGTGTGTGTGTGTTAGTGATGGAGGAGCTGGTATCTGAGAGTGGGACAGGCTGTGTGTGTGTGAGGATGATGGAGGAGCTGGTATCTGAGAGTGGGACAGCCTGTGTGTGTGTGTGAGGGTGATGGAGGAGCTGGTATCTGAGAGTGGGGCAGGCTGTGTGTGTGTTAGTGATGGAGGAGCTGGTATCTGAGAGTGGGACTGGCTGTGTGTGTGTGTTAGTGATGGAGGAGCTGGTATCTGAGAGTGGGACAGGCTGTGTGTGTGTGTTAGTGATGGAGGAGCTGGTATCTGAGAATGGGACAGGCTGTGTGTGTGTGTTAGTGATGGAGGAGATGGTATCTGAGAGTGGGACAGGCTGTGTGTGTGTTAGTGATGGAGGAGCTGGTATCTGAGAGTGGGACAGGCTGTGTGTGAGGGTGATGGAGGAGCTAGTATCTGAGAGTGGGACAGGTTGTGTGTGTGTGTTAGTGATGGAGGAGCTGGTATCTGAGAGTGGGACAGGCTGTGAGTGTGTGAGGGTGATGGAGGAGCTGGTATCTGAGAGTGGGACAGGCTGTGTGTGTGTTTTAGTGATGGAGGAGCTGGTATCTGAGAGTGGGACAGGCTGTGTGTGTGTGTTAGTGATGGAGGAGCTGGTATCTGAGAGTGGGACAGGCTGTGTGTGTGTGAGGGTGATGGAGGAGCTGGTATCTGAGAGTGGGACAGGCTGTGTGTGAGGGTGATGGAGGAGCTGGTATCTGAGAGTGGGACAGGCTGTGTGTGTGTGAGGGTGATGGAGGAGCTGGTATCTGAGAGTGGGACAGGCTGTGTGTGTGTGAGGGTGATGGAGGAGCTGGTATCTGAGAGTGGGACAGGCTGTGTGTGTGTGAGGGTGATGGAGGAGCTGGTATCTGAGAGTGGGACAGGCTGTGTGTGAGCGTGATGGAGGAGCTGGTATCTGAGAGTGGGACAGGCTGTGTGTGTGTGAGGGTGATGGAGGAGCTGGTATCTGAGAGTGGGACAGGCTGTGTGTGTGTTAGTCATGGAGGAGCTGGTATCTGAGAGTGGGACAGGCTGTGTGTGAGGGTGATGGAGGAGCTGGTATCTGAGAGTGGGACAGGCTGTGT
The DNA here is from genome assembly GCF_017639515.1 of Carcharodon carcharias. NCBI lineage: Eukaryota > Metazoa > Chordata > Chondrichthyes > Lamniformes > Lamnidae > Carcharodon > Carcharodon carcharias. Next base: position 15,731,212 of record NC_054500.1, read on the forward strand.
GTGTGTGAGGGTGATGGAGGAGCTGGTATCTGAGAGTGGGACAGGCTGTGTGTGTGTGTTAGTGATGGAGGAGCTGGTATCTGAGAGTGGGGCAGTCTGTGTGAGTGTTAGTGATGGAGGATCTGGTATCTGAGAGTCGGACAGGCTGTGTGTGAGGGTGATGGAGGAGCTGGTATCTGAGAGTGGGACAGGCTGTGTGTGTGTGTTAGTGATGGAGGAGCTGGTATCTGAGAGTTAGACAGGCTTTGTGTGTGTGTTAGTGATGGAGGAGCTGGTATCTGAGAGTGGGACAGGATGTGTGTGTGGGTTAGTGAGGGAGGAGCTGGTATCTGAGAGTGGGACAGGCTGTGTGTGCGTTAGTGAGGGAGGAGCTGGCATCTGAGAGTGGGGCAGGCTGTGTGTGTGTGAGGGTGAGGAAGGAGCTGGTATCTGAGAGTGGTACAGGCTGTGTGTGTGTGTTAGTGATGGAGGAGCTGGTATCTGAGAGTGGGACAGGCTGTGTGTGTGTGTGTTAGTGATGGAGGAGCTGGTATCTGAGAGTGGGACAGGCTGTGTGTGTGTTAGTGATGGAGGAGCTGGTATCTGAGAGTGGGACAGGCTGTGTGTGTGTGAGGGTGATGGAGGAGCTGGTATCTGAGAGTGGGACAGGCTGTGTGTGTGTTAGTGATGGAGGAGATGGTATCTGAGAGTGGGGCAGGCTGTGTGTGTGTGAGGGTGATGGAGGAGCTGGTATCTGGGAGTGGGACAGTCTGTGTGTGTGTTAGTCATGGAGGAGCTGGTATCTGAGAGTGGGACAGGCTGTGTGTGTTAGTGATTGAGGATCTGGTATCTGTGAGTGGGACAGGCTGTGTGTGTGTGAGGGTGATGGAGGAGCTGGTATCTGAGAGTGGGACACGCTGTGTGTGTGTGTTAGTGATGGAGGAGCTGGTATCTGAGAGTGGGACAGGCTGTGTGTGTGTTAATGATGGAGGAGCTGGTACCTGAGAGTGGGACAGGCTGTGTGTGTGTGTGAGGGTGATGGAGGAGCTGTTATCTGAGAGTGGGGCAGGCTGTGTGTGTGTTAGTGATGGAGGAGCTGGTATCTGAGAGTGGGACAGGCTGTGTGTGTGTGTTAGTGATGGAGGAGCTGGTATCTGAGAGTGGGACAGGCTGTGTGTGTGTGTTAGTGATGGAGGAGCTGGTATCTGAGAGTGGGACAGGCTGTGTGTGTGTGTTAGTGATGGAGGAGCTGGTATCTGAGAGTGGGACAGGCTGTGTGTGTGTTAGTGATGGAGGAGCTGGTATCTGAGAGTGGGACAGGCTGTGTGTGAGGGTGATGGAGGAGCTGGTATCTGAGAGTGGGACAGGCTGTGTGTGTGTGTTAGTGATGGAGGAGCTGGTATCTGAGAGTGGGACAGGCTGTGAGTGTGTGAGGGTGATGGAGGAGCTGGTATCTGAGAGTGGGACAGGCTGTGTGTGTGTGTTAGTGATGGAGGAGCTGGTATCTGAGAGTGGGACAGGCTGTGTGTGTGTGTTAGTGATGGAGGAGCTGGTATCTGAGAGTGGGACAGGCTGTGTGTGTGTGTTAGTGATGGAGGAGCTGGTATCTGAGAGTGGGACAGGCTGTGTGTGTGTGTTAGTGATGGAGGAGCTGGTATCTGAGAGTGGGACAGGCTGTGTGTGTGTATTAGTGATGGAGGAGCTGGTATCTGAGAGTGGGACAGGCTGTGTGTGAGGGTGATGGAGGAGCTGGTATCTGAGAGTGGGACAGGCTGTGTGTGTGTTAGTGATGGAGGAGCTGGTATCTGAGAGTGGGACAGGCTGTGTGTGTGAGGGTGATGGAGGAGCTGGTATCTGAGAGTGGGACAGGCTGTGTGTGTGTGTGAGGGTGATGGAGGAGATGGTATCTGAGAGTGGGACAGGCTGTGTGTGTGTGTTAGTGATGGAGGAGCTGGTATCTGAGAGTGGGACAGGCTGTGTGTGTGTGTTAGTGATGGAGGAGCTGGTATCTGAGAGTGGGACAGGCTGTGTGTGAGGGTGATGGAGGAGCTGGTATCTGAGAGTGGGACAGGCTGTGTGTGTGTGAGGGTGATGGAGGAGCTGGTATCTGAGAGTGGGACAGGCTGTGTGTGTGTGAGGGTGATGGAGGAGCTGGTATCTGAGAGTGGGACAGGCTGTGTGTGTGTGAGGGTGATTGAGGAGCTGGTATCTGAGAGTGGGACAGGCTGTGTGTGAGCGTGATGGAGGAGCTGGTATCTGAGAGTGAGACAGGCTGTGTGTGTGTGAGGGTGATGGAGGAGCTGGTATCTGAGAGTGGGACAGGCTGTGTGTGAGGGTGATGGAGGAGCTGGTATCTGAGAGTGGGACAGGCTGTGTGTGTGTGAGGGTGATGGAGGAGCTGGTATCTGAGAGTGGGACAGGCTGTGTGTGTGTGTTAGTGATGGAGGAGCTGGTATCTGAGAGTGGGGCAGTCTGTGAGAGTGTTAGTGATGGAGGATCTGGTATCTGAGTGTCGGACAGGCTGTGTGTGAGGGTGATGGAGGAGCTGGTATCTGAGAGTGGGACAGGCTGTGTGTGTGTGTTAGTGATGGAGGAGCTGGTATCTGAGTTTGGGACAGGCTGTGTGTGTGTGTTAGTGATGGAGGAGCTGGTATCTGAGAGTGGGACAGGCTGTGTGTGTGTGTTAGTGATGGAGGAGCTGGTATCTGAGAGTGGGACAGTCTGTGTGTGAGTGTTAGTGATGGAGGAACTGGTATCTGAGAGTCGGACAGGCTGTGTGTGAGGGTGATGGAGGAGCTGGTATCTGAGAGTGGGACAGGCTGTGTGTGTGTGTTAGTGATGGAGGAGCTGGTATCTGAGAGTGGGGCAGGCTGTGTGAGTGTTAGTGATGGAGGATCTAGTATCTGAGATTCGGACAGGCTGTGTGTTAGTGATGGATGAGCTGGTATCTGAGAGTGGGACAGGCTGTGTGAGTGTTAGTGATGGAGGAGCTGGTATCTGAGAGTGGGACAGGCTGTGTGTGTGTGTTAGTGATGGAGGAGCTGGTATCTGAGAGTGGGACACTCTGTGTGTGTCTGTTAGTGATGGAGGAGCAGGTATCTGAGAGTGGGACAGGCTGTGTGTGAGGGTGATGGAGGAGCTGGTATCTGAGAGTGGGACAGGCTGTGTGTGTGTTAGTGATGGAGGAGCTGGTATCTGAGAGTGTCGCAGGCTGTGTGTGTGTGAGGGTGATGGAGGAGCTGGTATCTGAGAGTGGGGCAGGCTGTGTGTTAGTGATGGAGGAGCTGGTATCTGAGAGTGGGACAGGCTGTGTGTGTGTGTTAGTGATGGAGGAGCTGGTATCTGAGAGTGGGACAGGCTGTGTGTGTGTGAGGGTGATGGAGGAGCTGGTATCTGAGAGTGGGACAGGCTGTGTGGGTGTGAGGGTGATGGAGGAGCTGGTATCTGAGAGTGGGACAGGCTGTCTGTGTGAGGATGATGGAGGAGCTGGTATCTGAGAGTGGGACAGGCTGTGTGTATGTTAGTGATGGAGGAGCTGGTATCTGAGAGTGGGACAGGCTGTGTGTGTGTGTTAGTGATGGAGGAGCTGGTATCTGAGAGTGGGACAGGCTGTGTGTGTGTGAGGATGATGGAGGAGCTGGTATCTGAGAGTGGGACAGGCTGTGTGTGTGAGGGTGATGGAGGAGCTGGTATCTGAGTTGGGCAGGCTGTGTGTGTGTGAGGGTGATGGAGGAGCTGGTATCCGAGAGTGGGGCAGGCTGTGTGTGTGTTAGTGATGGAGGAGCTGGTATCTGAGAGTGGGACAGGCTGTGTGTGTGTGTTAGTGATGGAGGATCTGGTATCTGAGAGTGGGACAGGCTGTGTGTGTGTGTTAGTGATGGAGGAGCTGGTATCTGAGAGTGGGACAGGCTGTGTGTGTGTGTTAGTGATGGAGGATCTGGTATCTGAGAGTGGGACAGTCTGTGTGTGTGTGTGTTAGTGATGGAGGATCTGGTATCTGAGAGTGGGACAGGGTGTGTGTGTGTGTTAGTGATGGGGATCTGGGATCTGAGAGTGGGACAGGCTGTGTGTGAGGGTGATGGAGGAGCTGGTATCTGAGAGTGGGACAGGCTGTGTGTGTTAGTGATGGAGGAGCTGGTATCTGAGAGTGGGACAGGCTGTGTGTGTGTGAGGGTGATGGAGGAGCTGGTATCTGAGAGTGGGAGGGGCTGTGTGTGTGTGTTAGCGATGGAGGAGCTGGTATCTGAGAGTGGGACAGGCTGTGTGTGTGTGAGGATGATGGAGGAGCTGGTATCTGAGAGTGGGACAGGCTGTGTGTGTGTGTTAGTGATGGAGGAGCTGGTATCTGAGAGTGGGACAGGCTGTGTGTGTTTTAGTGATGGAGGAGCTGGTATCTGAGACTGGGGCAGGCTGTGTGTGTGTGTTAGTGATGGAGGAGCTGGTATCTGAGAATGGGACAGGCTGTGTGTGAGGGTGATGGAGGAGCTGGTATCTGAGAGTTGGACAGGCTGTGTTTGAGGATGATGGAGGAGCTGGTATCTGAGAGTGGGACAGGCTGTTTGTGAGGGTGATGGAGGAGCTGGTATCTGAGAGTGGGACAGGCTGTGTGTGTGTGAGGGTGATGGAGGAGCTGGTATCTGAGAGTGGGACAGGCTGTGTGTGTGTGAGGGTGATGGAGGAGCTGGTATCTGAGAGTGGTGCAGGCTGTGTGTGTGTTAGTGATGGAGGAGCTGGTTTCTGAGAGTGGGGCAGGCTGTGTGTGTGTGTTAGTAATGGAGGAGCTGGTATCTGAGAGTGGTGCAGGCTGTGTGTGTGTGAGGGTGATGGAGGAGCTGGTATCTGAGAGTGGGGCAGGCTGTGTGTGTGTGAGGGTGATGGAGGAGCTGGTATCTGAGAGTGGGACAGGCTGTGTGTGTGTTAGTGATGGAGGAGCTGGTATCTGAGAGTGGGACAGGCTGTGTGTGTGTGTTAGTGATGGAGGATCTGGTATCTGAGAGTGGGACAGGCTGTGTGTTTGTGTTAGTGATGGAGGAGCTGGTATCTGAGAGTGGGACAGGCTGTGTGTGTGTGTTAGTGATGGAGGATCTGGTATCTGAGAGTGGGACAGGCTGTGTGTGTGTGTTAGTGATGGAGGAGCTGGTATCTGAGAGTGGGACAGGCTGTGTGTGTGTGTTAGTGATGGAGGAGCTGGTATCTGAGAGTGGGACAGGCTGTGTGTGTGTGAGGGTGATGGAGGATCTGGTGTCTGAGAGTGGGACAGGCTGTGTGTGAGGGTGATGGAGGAGCTGGTATCTGAGAGTGGGACAGGCTGTGTGTGTGTGTTAGTGATGGAGGTGCTGGTATCTGAGACTGGGACAGGCTGTGTGTGTGTTAGTGATGGAGGAGCTGGTATCTGAGAGTGGGACAGGCTGTGTGTGTGTTACTGATGGAGGAGCTGGTATCTGAGAGTGGGACAGGCTGTGTGTGTGTGTTAGCGATGGAGGAGCCTGTATCTGAGAGTGGGACAGGCTGTGTGTGTGTGTTAGTGATGGAGGAGCTGGTATCTGAGAGTGGGACAGGCTGTGTGTGTGTGAGTGTGATGGAGGTGCTGGTATCTGAGAGTGGGACAGGCTGTGTGTGTGTTAGTGATGGAGGAGCTGGTATCTGAGAGTGGGACAGGCTGTGTGTGTGTGAGTGTGATGGAGGAGCTGGTATCTGAGAGTGGGGCAGGCTGTGTGTGTGAGGGTGATGGACGAGCTGGTATCTGAGAGTGGGACAGGCTGTGTGTGTGTGTTAGTGATGGAGGAGCTGGTATCTGAGAGTGGGACAGGCTGTGTGTGAGGGTGATGGAGGAGTTGGTACCTGAGAGTGGGACAGGCTGTGTGTGTCTGTTAGTGGTGGAGGAGCTGGTATCTGATAGTGGGACAGGCTGTGTGTGAGGGTGATGGAGGAGCTGGTTTCTGAGAGTGGGACAGGCTGTGTGTGTGTGAGGGTGATGGAGGAGCTGTTATCTGAGAGTGGGACAGGCTGTGTGTGAGGGTGATGGAGGAGCTGGTATCTGAGAGTGGGACAGGCTGTGTGTGAGGGTGATGGAGGAGCTGGTATCTGAGAGTGGGACAGGCTGTGTGTGAGGGTGATGGAGGAGCTGGTATCTGAGAGTGGGACAGGCTGTGTGTGTGTGAGGATGATGGAGGAGCTGGAATCTGAGAGTTGTGCAGGCTGTGTGTGTGTTAGTGATGGAGGAGCTGTTATCTGAGAGTGGGACAGGCTGTGTGTGTGTGTGTTAGTGATGGAGGAGCTGGTATCTGAGAGTGGGACAGGCTGTGTGTGTGTGAGGGTGATGGAGGAGCTTGTATCTGAGAGTGGTGCAGGCTGTGTGTGTGAGGGTGATGGAGGAGCTGGTATCTGAGAGTGGGGCAGGCTGTGTGTGTGTGTTAGTGATGGAGGAGCTGGTATCTGAGAGTGGTGCAGGCTGTGTGTGTGTGAGGGTGATGGAGGAGCTGGTATCTGAGAGTGGGGCAGGCTGTGTGTGTGTGAGGGTGATGGAGGAGCTGGTATCTGAGAGTGGGACAGGCTGTGTGTGTGTGTTAGTGAGGGGGGAGATGGTATCTGAGAGTGGGACAGGCTGTGTGTGTCTGTTAGTGATGGAGGTGCTGTTATCTTAGAGAGGGACAGTCTGTGTGTGTGTTAGTGATGGAGGAGCTGGTATCTGAGAGTGGGACAGGCTGTGTGTGTGTGTTAGTGAGGGAGGTGCTGGTATCTGAGAGTGGGACAGGCTGTGTGTGTGTTAGTGATGGAGGAGCTGGTATCTGAGAGTGGGACAGGCTGTGTGTGTGTTAGTGATGGAAGAGCTGGTATCTGAGAGTGGGACAGGCTGTGTGTGTGTGTTAGTGATGGAGGAGCTGGTATCTGAGAGTGGGACAGGCTGTGTGTGTGTGTTAGTGATGGAGGTGCTGGTATCTGAGAGTGGGACAGGCTGTGTGTGTGTTAGTGATGGAGGAGCTGGTATCTGAGAGTGCGACAGTCTGTGTGTGTGTTAGTGATGGAGGAGCTGCTATCTGAGAGTGGGACAGGCTGTGTGTGTGTGTTAGTGATGGAGGTGCTGGTATCTGAGAGTGGGACAGGCTGTGTGTGTGTTAGTGATGGAGGAGCTGGTATCTGAGAGTGGGACAGGCTGTGTGTGTGTTACTGATGGAGGAGCTGGTATCTGAGAGTGGGACAGGCTGTGTGTGTGTGTTAGTGATGGAGGAGCTGGTATCTGAGAGTGGGACAGGCTGTGTGTGTGTTAGTGATGGAGGAGCTGGTATCTGAGAGTGGGACAGTCTGTGTGTGTGTGAGGGTGATGGAGGAGCTGGTATCTGAGAGTGGGACAGGCTGTGTGTGTGTTAGTGATGGAGGAGCTGGTATCTGAGAGTGGGACAGGCTGTGTGTGTGTGTGAGGATGATGGAGGAGCTGGTATCTGAGAGTGGGACAGGCTGTGTGTGTGTGTTAGTGATGGAGGAGCTGGTATCTGAGAGTGGGACAGGCTGTGTGTGTGTTAGTGATGGAGGAGCTGGTATCTGAGAGTGGGACAGTCTGTGTGTGTGTGAGGGTGATGGAGGAGCTGGTATCTGAGAGTGGGACAGGCTGTGTGTGTGTTAGTGATGGAGGAGCTGGTATCTGAGAGTGGGACAGGCTGTGTGTGTGTGTGAGGATGATGGAGGAGCTGGTATCTGAGAGTGGGACAGGCTGTGTGTGTGTGTTAGTGATGGAGGAGCTGGTATCTGAGAGTGGGACAGGCTGTGTGTGTGTGAGGGTGATGGAGGAGCTGGTATCTGAGAGTGGGTCAGGCTGTGTGTGTGTGTTAGTGATGGAGGAGCTGGTATCTGAGAGTGGGGCAGGCTGTGTGTGTGTGAGGGTGATGGAGGAGCTGGTATCTGCGAGTGGGACAGGCTGTGTGTGTGTGAGGGTGATGGAGGAGCTGGTATCTGAGAGTGGGACAGGCTGTGGGTGTGTGAGGGTGATGGAGGAGCTGGTATCTGAGAGTGGGACAGGCTGTGTGTGAGGGTGATGGAGGAGCTGGTATCTGAGAGTGGGACAGGCTGTGTGTGTGTGAGGGTGATGGAGGAGCTGGTATCTGAGAGTGGGTCAGGCTCTGTGTGTGTGTGAGGGTGATGGAGGAGCTGGTATCTGAGAGTGGGACAGGCTGTGCGTGTGTGTTAGTGATGGAGGAGCTGGTATCTGAGAGTGGGACAGACTGTGTGTTAGTGATGGAGGAGCTGGTATCTGAGAGTGGGACAGGCTGTGTGTGTGTGTGAGGGTGATCGAGGAGCTGGTATCTGAGAGTGGGACATCCTGTGTGTGTGTGTGAGGGTGATGGAGGAGCTGGTATCTGAGAGTGGGACAGGCTGTGTGTGTGTGTTAGTGATGGAGGAGCTGGTATCTGAGAGTGGGACAGGCTGTGCGTGTGTGTTAGTGATGGAGGAGCTGGTATCTGAGAGTGGGACAGACTGTGTGTTAGTGATGGAGGAGCTGGTATCTGAGAGTGGGACAGGCTGTGTGTGTGTGTTAGTGATGGAGGAGCTGGTATCTGAGAGTGGGACAGGCTGTGTGTGTGTGAGGGTGATGGAGGAGCTGCTATCTGAGAGTGGGACAGGCTGTGTGTGTGTGAGGGTGATGGAGGAGCTGGTATCTGAGAGTGGGACAGGCTGTGTGTGTGTGTTAGTGATGGAGGAGCTGGTATCTGAGAGTGGGACAGGCTGTGTGTGTGTGAGGGTGATGGAGGAGCTGGTATCTGAGAGTGGGACAGGCTGTGTGTGAGGGTGATGGAGGAGCTGGTATCTGAGATTGGGACAGGCTGTGTGTGTGTGAGGGTGATGGAGGAGCTGGTTTCTGAGAGTGGGACAGGCTGTGTGTGTGTGTTAGTGATGGAGGAGCTGGTATCTGAGAGTGGGACAGGCTGTGTGTGTGTGTGTTAGTGATGGAGGAGCTGGTATCTGAGAGTGGGACAGGCTGTGTGTGTGTGAGGGTGATGGAGGAGCTGGTATCTGAGAGTGGGACAGGCTGTGTGTGTGTGTTAGTGATGGAGGAGCTGGTATCTGAGAGTGGGACAGGCTGTGTGTGAGGGTGATGCAGGAGCTGGTATCTGAGAGTGGGGCCGGTTGTGTGTGTGAGGGTGATGGAGGAGCTGTTATCTGAGAGTGGGACAGGCTGTGTGTGTGTGTTAGTGATGGAGGAGCTGGTATCTGAGAGTGGGACAGGCTGTGTGTGTGTGTTAGTGATAGAGGAGCTGGTATCTGAGAGTGGGACAGGCTGTGTGTGTGTGTTAGTGATGGAGGAGCTGGTATCTGATAGTGGGACAGGCTGTGTGTGTGTGTGAGGGTGATGGAGGAGCTGGTATCTGAGAGTGGGACAGGCTGTGTGTGTGTGTAAGTGATGGAGGAGCTGGTATCTGAGAGTGGGACAGGCTGTGTGTGAGGGTGATGGAGGAGCTGGTATCTGAGAGTGGGACAGGCTGTGTGTGAGGGTGATGGAGGAGCTGGTATCTGAGAGTGGGACAGGCTGTGTGTGTGTGTTAGTGATGGAGGAGCTGGTATCTGAGAGTGGGACAGGCTGTGTGTGTGTGTTAGTGATGGAGGAGCTGGTATCTGAGAGTGGGTCAGGCTGTGTGTGTGTGTTAGTGATTGAGGAGCTGGTATCTGAGAGTGGGACAGGCTGTGTGTGTGTGTTAGTGATGGAGGTGCTGGTATCTGAGAGTGGGACAGGCTGTGTGTGTGTGAGGGTGATGGAGGAGCTGCTATCTGAGAGTGGGACAGGCTGTGTGTGTTTGTGAGGATGATGGAGGAACTGGTATCTGAGAGTGGGACAGGCTGTGTGTGTGTGTGTGAGGGTGATGGAGGAGCTGGTATCTGAGAGTGGGACAGGCTGTGTGTGAGGGTGATGGAGGAGCTGGTATCTGAGAGTGGGACAGGCTGTGTGTGTGTGTTAGTGATGTAGGAGCTGGTATCTGAGAGTGGGACAGGCTGTGTGTGTGTGTTAGTGATGGAGGAGCTGGTATCTGAGAGTGGGACAGGCTGTGTGTGTGTGTTAGTGATGGAGGAGCTGGTATCTGAGAGTGGGGCTAGTTGTGTTAATGACGGTGCTAATGACCGTGAATCTCTACTATGTTCTTTGGAATTGAGTTACACAATCTGGTCAACTTTTAAAATCAACATCATTCCAGATCCGATACACATTCTCCTGAGAAGCTTCCGGGACTGTGTGGAGAAGATGAGCAGAACTTTGGAAGGGTTTGGAGGGGCTGGGGGGGTGGGGGCAGTGGATGTTGGTGGGGGGAGTTAAGGATACGAGAATTGTTTTAGTTCAGAGTCACAGATAACTTAATAAATGAGATGGTGTTAGAGCAATCTATCACCGCCGAGGATAGACGGTCTCTTTACACCAGCTGAAGACAGATGGTTAAAACATGGAGACTGGACAAGAATGTTGATCAGACGTTTTACACAGGGCTGTCTAGACGGACTGGGGTGGGGGGGGTGGTGTTGGGGGGAGGAATCCTAGGTCATATACATTCTTGTCTGTCGATTCATTAGTTTTCTGCTTTACTCTGTCCCCAAGTATGGATAAGACAGGGAGACAGCCTGAACACTTTAAACAGGAAGGAGGGGAGAATTTAAAGAAATTTTTACAATTTCAAGAATTTTTTTTGACATCTTTTCCCTATCCCCTACCCGCCCACCCCCCCCAAACAACTTCAGAGCCCCCCTGCTTCAGTTTTGGAAACCCCATGATGGGAAGGAGATTATATCATTTGAAGACTCAGAGAGTGGAGTTGGAAAGAGAGGCAAAAGATTTAAAATTGTTCCTTTCATACTGTGTTCCGTACTGTGTGCAGTATTGGTCTCCTTACCTAAGGAAACATATACTTGCCCTAGAGGGAGCGCAACAAAGATTCATTAGACTGATTCCTGGGATGAGGTGATTGTCCTATGGGGAGGCATTGAGTAGAGTAGGCCTATATTCCCTGGAGTTTAAAAGAATAAGAGGGGATCCAAGTGAAACATATAAAATTTTGAAGGTGCGTTATTGATAGGGTAGACACTGAAATGTTGTTTCCCCCTGGCTCAGGAATCTTGAACACAAGGCCACAGTCTCAGGAAAAGGGGTCAATCATTTAGGACTGGGATTAGGAGAAATTTCTTCACTCAAATGTAAGGCTGCCAGCTGTGATTAAATGGATTCCTGGACGTTCCATCACATGACTCGCCCCCACGCTCCAGCCATTAGTCGGTCAACACGTCCATCCTTGTGACGTACGGCCTTCCTACGCCAATCGGAAAGCAAAAAGACCCAATTGGATGATGCTTGACTGGCAACCAAGCAGCCTGTATTTCTCCATTTTCAATATTTTTATATCTGGTTAAGAGAAATGTTCAAAGAAAATGACCAAAAAAAACCCCAATATTTTTTAATAGGTTCTCCAGGGCTGCACACAGCAGTGTTTTGGAGACTGATCTTCAATTCCTGGAGACTCCAGGCCAATCCTGGAGGGTTGGCAACCGTAATCAAATTGAATGTGAACTTTTGGAATTCTCTACGCCAGAGAGTTGTGGTTGCTCAGTTGTTAAGTGGAATCAAATCATGAGTGGATAGCTTTTTGGGTACTAAGGAAATCAAGGAATATGGGCTATAGTGAGGGGAATTGAGGGAGAAGATCAGTCATGAATGGTGAATGGCAGAGCAGGCTTGAAGGGCTGAATGGCCTACTCCTGCCCCAATTTATTATGTTCACCTGGGCAGAGAAGGTTAAGTGTTGAGAGGATCAATCGTGAAAGTGTTTTCCTTTGGTTCCACTGGTGCATTGGCAAGTATTGAGGATTCTACTGGAAGATCAAGGTAGGAAGGAAGAGAGAAGAGATGCTTTGTACAGCAAGAGTTATGAGAACAACGTATGCTTCACCACAAGGGACCACTGAGATGTGGACGGTAACGTTGTTTAGAAGTGGCTGACTGAGGGCTGGTGGGCCTTGTCCTAGGGTGTAAATTTGAAGATACGTTGAAGATTTTTGCTGCCTCTTGTTGGTGTACATCTCCTGAGCTGTCACCCAGTGACTCACCCAATGGCCTCCCTACCTGTTAAAAGTCTAAATGGTGCTTAACAGCAGCCTAATGAAGCAACGGGGGCTATCTCAGCTGAGCCTGATCCTAGCTGTTAAAGTGTTTTTGAGGTTAATAACTTGCTGTATTTCAAACACTGTTGTAAAGAAAACTTTACTATGGTGAAACGTTCTTTTTGCCATGGGGTTAAGTGTGACTACCTTTGACCCAGAAGTCGTACAGTAAGAAAGATTTGTAATTTCTTTAAAATGTCGGTGGAATCTGTTATTGTTTTCAAGAATGTTTGAAAAGAACTTTTAAGAGTTTGCATCAATTGTAAAGGGATCAATTGTATTTTCTTGAATAATAAGAAATACTGGGCCATGTGACCTGGCAACCTTTGACTTGTAAGCAGTATCAACAGGAAGGGGAAGTTAACATATGAAAGGCGTCTGGATGGCAGACAGAAAGGAGAACTGGAGGCAGAAGGAGATCAGCACCTAGATGCAGAAGCTCTTGGAGGCAGCATGTGAGCTGGCTAAAAAAATTTAAAACCTGGAATGCTGTGTGAATAGCTCAGAACTATTAAAAAGTTGGATGTTTTAGCAGACGTGGCCAATCAGTGAACCGGGCTGTTATTGGTTGGCCGGTTGAAAAGGGAGTCTGGAAAATTGCACCATTAGGACTGTTGTGACCTGATGGAGAGAGGGTTCATAGAGGTGTCCCTTGTTGATGATAATCATACCTGTAAAACATGGAGCTGAAAGCTGTGTTGGAAAGGATTCCTGACCTACCCTGTGAATAAAGAAGAGCCTATTGTGAAACTGTGTAGCTCTGTAATGACATACATACTGAAGGGGAATGTGTGTGGTTGTGTCAGACTCTGCTGTATCGGCTATTTAAAGTGAGATTTACCTTTGTATTGAAAGCACCATGTTTAATTCACGTTGGTTCTGATTTGTGTTAAGGTAAAATTTACAAAAAAGTGAAATCTTGTTGGTAATTTCTTCATTTGGGAGGGTCATTCAGTAAATTTGATTATTTTGGTTTATGGTTTCCTCATGGGGATCATAACAAGAGTCACGTGAGAGAGCAGTCAAGCACCAACCATGTTAGTGTGGGTCAGAGTCACTGATTAGGAACTGTGACCCTGGCTGCAGTGACTGAGGAAGCCACTCCCAGCAGGAGTGAGAAAATTCAAAGAGAAAAGTGGAGCCCTGCTGGGCCTCAATTTATTCATTATATAAATTCCCAAAATAGCAACATATTTTCCTTTGACAGATTAAATATATCTCTCTTCTTTTCTCTGTAGACGCTGCTGCGATGTTGTGTTGCGAGCAGTCTAACATTAGCAACAGATTTTTAAAAATCATTTACTTCAGATTAGGTTTCAAAACTGAGACTCGGTCAATTCTTATTCCACTGGTGGTGTTCGCTGGCATCCAAAAGGCATGTGCCCCTAAGCTCCCAGTGTTGCTGTACACAGTTAACTCTGAAATATTGTCCTTGTTAAAGTTCATTGCATCAGCAGAATGGAAAAGGGCTGATTCTGTCATCCCAGTTTCCGAATTGGATTAAGGTCAAATGGAGTTGGGTTTGGAATGTTCCCAGAATAAAATGGTTCATCGGATGGGTTTGTGGATGGACTTGTGGCATTGTGGGACGCTGAGGCCTACACAATAGGCCCATCCCCGGGCTCAGCTGACTGGACTTGCCGCAGTTAGCCTCAGTGCCTGCAGGTCCACTGAAGGGAACAGTCAGCGAGGTTTCAAAAGGCCGTACGTTTGAGACCTGCTTCAGAGACTTGGGCGTAAGATGCAGGCTGACACTCCCAGTGCCAGTAAAGCGTGAATGTTGGACTGTTGAGGGGGGTGCGGGGCCGTTTTCTGGATGAGACATTAAACTGATGTCATAAGAGACCCCATGTCACTATTTTGAAGAAGAGCAGAGGAGTTCTCCCTGGTATCCTGGCCCACATTTATCCCTCAATCAACATTACACTAAATAAAACAGATGACCTGATCATTGTTATTGTTTGTGGGAGCTTGCTGTGCGCAGATTGACTGCCGTGTTTGCTACATTCCAACAGTGGGCAACACTTCAAAGTTATCCCATTGACTGCCAATTTGCACACAGCAAGATCCCACAGCAATGTGATGACCTGTCTGATGGATGACGGTTGAGAGAGAGATACCGAGTCAAAGGGATGGGAGAAAACCTATCCCAAAAAGAGGTCATGGATTCAGGAAAGAATGGGAGAAAGATGAGTCTGGCTTTTTTTTTATTCATTCACGGGCATCGCTGGCTCGACCAGCATTTATTGCCCATCCCTAATTGCCCCTTGAGAAGGTGATGGTGAGCTGCCATCTTGAACCGCTGCAGTCCGTGTAGTGTAGGTACACCCACAGTGCTGTTAGGGAGGGAGTTCCTGGATTTTGACCCAGCGACAGTGAAGGAACGGTGATATATTTCCAAGTCAGGATGGTGAGTGGTTTGGAGGGGAACTTCCAGGTGGTGGTGTTCCCCATATGTCTGCTGCCCTTGTCCCTCTAGATGGTAGTGGTCATAGGTTTGGAAGGTGCTGTCGAAGGAGCCTTGGTGAGTTGCTGCACTGCATCTTGTAGATGGTACACACTGCTGCTACTGTGCGTTGGTGGTGGAGGGAGTGAATGTTTAGCTGGGTAAAGGATGGGAGACTTTAGTTGGCAGAAAGGGGGAGAGCTTTGTTTCTTCAATTGCTCTCTTCTTGGGACTCTTCTTTCAATCCTTCCAGCCTTTCATCAAGTTCCTCCTTCTCTCCCTCCCTCCCTCAGCACGCTCTAGCCATCCCCCATTCCTCCCCGCCAACCTGGTATCATCCATATGGAGTAACTCATCCAGCACGCAGCCTGCATGTCAGATCCTGAGATATGCGAATGAGTGGATTAGCATTTGTATTGTCTCCCTCTCTCACTTGCGATGAAAATGTGACTTTAGGAGACAGATTGCCAGCTGTTCATTATTCAGTTTGTTTCTCTGCCTTGTTTGTTATCCAAGCCTCTTGGCCTGTCACATTAAGCCCAGATTCTGTGTTAGTCAACCTCTCCCCCCTCCTCCCTCATCCTGTCTTTTGAGCTCATCCTCCCCTCTAATGAATTGGAGGCACACCCCCCCCCCATCTCTAAATTGTCCCCCTATCTCGTCATCTTCACTTCACATACAACTTTGGTGGTTCCCTGAATAACGGACCTCGACGCTTCTCGGTCCCTCAAGAGAAATAATTAAGATGCCACCAGCGGTGGTACGTGGGAGAGGAGGAAGGGTTTTCTAAACAGCCCAGTGTCTGGAGAGCAAGATTTTCTCTTTTTCTTTAAAAAAAAGGCCCTGACAATTGCTTCAAACTGTGATAGACAAAATCTTTCAGCATCTGATTGAATAGCAATAATGGACTTCTTGACAAATTGGCTGATAGGCCGGGAAGATTGATGGACTTGACCTTTGACCTTGCCCTTCAGTCACCACCACCCCCCCACCACCCCCCCCCACCCCACCGACCTATCCGCAGTCTGCTCACGCTGGTCACGTGACACGCGGTGTCCACAGTGACTCATTTCCATCGGCTGAAGGACAAGCTGATTGGATAAAGGGAAATTACATTGTAGACATGAGCAGCTGTGTGGAGGCTTCGATCAAAAATTTGCCACACTTTTCTAATAAATGGGAATAGGTGTTAAATTTTGACCCTGAAAACAATGCGGGCGTCAGGGAGAGACAGATGGCCTTGCTTGCTGTTGGGTGAAAGGCCCTTTCTCTTTGTCTTCACCCTCTGTATTCTCTCTTGCTGTCCACTCCCCTTACCCCTCATGTCCTCCACTCCTGACAGCACCACCTCTTGCTGGGGCCACGAGTTCCACTGTTTCCAATCGCCCTTTGGCACACTCCATCCATGCCCACCACTCTTCATGGTGAGAGTCCAGGCAGTGAGTGGCAGTGAGCTGATCGACCCTGAGGTGCATTGCAGCCAATTCAATCCCTCCCTTCCACTGTATACACACACCGCTCGCTCTCACGCTTACTCAGCCCTCACTCTCACATGACACACTCACTCACCCCTCTCTCCCACACACACACAAACACACCTCACTCATACACCGCATGCACACACATTCCTCACTCATACACCACATGCACACACACTCCACACTCACCTCACCATCACACACATGCACACCTCACTCGCACACACACACACACACAGACTCTCTCTGTCACACACACACACACACGCACACCTCACTCATACACCACATGCACACGCACTCCTCACTCATCTCACCATCACACACGTGCAGACCTCACTCGCTCACACACACAGACTCTCTTTCTCACACACACACTCGCTCACATACACAAACTCACACACACACACACTTGCTCACATACACTCTCACAGTCGCACACAGCACTCACTCATGTACACACACACTCACACTCGCGCACACACTCGCACACACGCACCCCTTCCACTGAGATCACCTAAGTCAACATAGAATGGGAATTGTGGAAAAGATAATTCTAAAGGGAAGTCTGACTGATGTTATGTACATATGGACATGAAGAGCAAGGGTAATTCTCCTTAGTGTCCTGGTAATGTCAAACCCTCAACTTGTGGGAACTTGCTAGGTGCACATTGGCTGTTCACAATCCCTCAATTCCAAGAATGACTGCACTTTGAAAAGTAACTCATTGGCTGGTGCATGGTGTTTGGAATTCTCTTCCCCAGAGAGCAGTGGAGGCTGGGTCATTATTCAAGGCAAAGTTAGGCAGATTCTTGCAGGACAAGGGAATTGTGGATTATAGGGTCCTGGCAGGAAAGTGGAGCCACATCAGATCAGCTCTGATCTTATTGACTAGTGGAGCAGGAACAAGGGGCCGAATGGCCTCCTCCTGCTCCTAATTCTTATGTTCATGTGTGAAGGGCTTTGGGACATCGACCTGAGGGAGCAAATACAGCCTTGGTTTAATGAAAGGTGGCACCTGTGACAGTGCAGCACTCACCCTGTCCTGCCCTCGGATTGTTCACTGTTGGGGGTGGGGGGAGGTGCGGGGGAGTGGGGGGAGGTGTGGGGGGGTGGGTGGGCTTGAACCCAGGACTCTTCTGCTTCACCAGTGAGAGGCACAACCAACAGAGAAATTGAACCTCAGACCTCTCGAGTCAGTGTAGCTCAGTATCAAGTTAGGTGCTGTGTTCAGGCACAGGGTGGCTCAATAATAGTCCTCAGAAAATGAAATAAAAGACATTCTCTGCAGAGCTTAGACATCAGCATTAATGAAATTTTCCTACATTGCAATAATGACCACACTTCAATAACACTCAATTGGCTGTAAAGCACTTTGGGACATCCCGTAATGCAGGGCGCTATATAAATGCAATTTCTTTCCTTTCAAGGAACAGCTGCAGTCTTCCCAGTGACCCATGTGTGTTAGTTTTCGTGATGTGATATGACCATATCCATATGCAACAATGCCTTCAATGTTTTTAAGTTCATTCATGGGATGTATGTGTTGCTGGCTAGGCCGATATTTATTGCCCATTCCTAATTACCCCTTGAGAAGTTGGTGGTGAGCCGCCTTCTTGAACCGCTGCAGTCCATGTGGTGTAGGTACACCCACAGTGCTGTTAGGGAGGGAGTTCCAGGATTTTGACTCAGTGACAGTGAAGGAACGGTGATATATTTCCAAGTCAGGATGGTGAGTGGCTTGGAGGGGAACTTCCAGGTGGTGGTGTTCCCATCTATCTGCTGCCGTTGTCCTTCTAGGTGGTAGAGGTTGTGGGTTTGGGCAGCGCTGTCTAAGGAGCCTTGGTGAGTTGCTGCAGTGCATCTTGTAGATGGTACACACCGCTGCCACTGTGTGTCAGTGGTGGAGGGAGTGAATGTTTGTGAATGTAGTGCCAATCAAGCGGATTGCTTTGTCCTGGATGGTGTCGAGCTTCTTGAGTGTTGTTGGAGTTGCACTCATCCAGGCAAGTGGGGAATATTCCATCACACTCCTGACCTGTGCCTTGTAGATGGTGGACAGACTTTGGGGAGTCAGGAGGTGAGTTACTCACCTCAGGATTCCTAGCCTCTGACCTGCTCTTGTAGCCACAGTATTTATATGACTGGTCCAGTTCAGTTTCTGGTCAATGGCAACCAATGTTGATAGTGGGGATTCAGTGATGGTAATGCCATTGAATGTCAAAGGACGATGGTTAGATTCTCTCTTGTTGGAGATAGTTGTTGCCTGGCACTTGTGTGCATGTTACTTGCCACTTGTCAACCCAAGCCTGGATATTAGCCAGGCCTTGCTGCATTTGGACATGGACTGCTTCAATATCTGAGGGGTCGTGAATGGTTCTGAACATTGTGTAATCATCAATATCTGACAATGTCTAACAGTATCTAACAGTGTCTTCCTTTCTCCCTGTTCTCCCTCTTTTTCTATCCCAGAATGGGCTCAGACGCCAAGAGCTCGCTTTCCTCACTCCTCTCCAGCAACTGGAGAGGCAGGTCAATGACCTCCGACTGGAGGCGACCCAGACGTCTGGTGGGGAGCCGGAGACTGACAGCCGTCCAAGTTCTGGTAAGACACAACCTGGGGAAGGGGAAGTGGGGGCGAGGTGGGGGGAAGTGGGAATGGAGGGGGTGAGTATTCATAAAATTTGAGTGAGTCTACATTCCTGTCAAACAGAATGCCTTTCAATTATCATGTTACATTTGCTGATTTGTTGACCAGACGTTCCATTTCCCTAAACAGACAGGATATGTAATGATTCAGCACTCTTTATTCAATCTCCATGCACCCTGATATACCCTGGTTTAGCAATCATTCACGAGCTTCACCCAAACCCTTACAGGCAAACACATGCAATGCCCACCAATGTTCTTCTGGCATCTTCGCACATGGAAAACATCACGTGACTCGACCAAGAGTAACAGGTTAAATCAATTTAGTCGGGTTTATTTACAAGTGAAATAATATACAGAAGCAAAAGCGGCGCTGCAAAGTCTCGATGCTGGTCAGTATCCGAAGTTGCTTGGAGCCTTTTGTTATGATCCTACACCCTGAGCCATTGAAACATGGGAATTCACTGAAAGAAATTCATGCGCTGCACAAAACACCATTTTCTGAGATGTCGGGGGTAGGGTGGTGGATGAGACTCCCTGCTGTTGTCAGACGTTCAGCAAATTGGCCCTGAAACAAACAGAAACTGCTGAAATTGCCTGGCACATCTGTTTGGATCTGTGAAGAGAAAAGATTGGTTCCAGATGTTTATGTTTGAGATGCACAATGTCCCAAGTCAGTGGTTTGAGGTCAGTTTAGGGGCGATGTTTGATTGCTGTGCCCTTGGGTTCTTCCTGGAATGACCCCACTGCTGTCGCCTTTCAGTGCCACTGTGAAGTAGCCGGATAGTCTAGCCAAATAGCTCTGGCCTTTTAATCATTTCTCTGGCTGGCCCTTCTTTCTCTTCTGTTTATTTCATTTTTTTCCTTACATATTTGTGTTATATCCTTTCAAACTGTCTCTGCTTCCACTCTGTGTCTCTCTCTGCCTTTTTCCGATTCCTTTCTCGTTTGCCCCTTCATTAATAGTGTCTTTCATTCCCATTGTGTGTTTTTATTTGTCTCGTGTCCTTTCCAGTCCTTCTCTGCTCTTGCATCTCCCTCTCTTTCTCCAGCCCAGTTTCCCCCTTTCTCTACCTCACTAGCGCCTGGTTGTATTTGTGCCTGTTTCTATTTGCTTATTCCCCGACACTGCAACACTGACCATATTTCGAAAGGACTTCACTGGCCCTAAAGCGTTTGGGGGGGGTGACGAGATTGCGAAAGACACTATCTAAACGCACGATCTTCCTTTCCCTTTTTCTTGACTCTCTCAGTGCATCTTTCTGACTGCCCTGGCCCCTCCCCTGTCCATCGCTGCTTCTGCACGTGTCTCTCTGTTGCTTTTGTTTCAGAAGCCAAACCAGGAAAAATCCCTCGTTGATTGAGTTATTTCACAAAGCGTTTCTCAGTGACTGCCTGGAGGGCTCGGTGTCACTGAGAGACAGGCACGTCCATTCTCTTAGGCAGCAGGACAGTGGGAAGGGCCATCTCTGTCTCCGCTCTGGGCTTTAATGTGTTCCTTAAGTCGCTAATCACGTCACGTCAAGGTGTCAATAACAGAGTGGCATTTGGCCAACAAGAACAGGAAACTGGAATTCACTGTCTGAATTGGGGGGGTTGAGGCTGAAACACTCACCTCATTTAACAGGTACCCGGACCTGCACCTGAAGCACTGTAAACTGCGAGGCCATGGACCAGGTTCTGGAAAGTGGGATTAAAAACGAGCAGCTGGTTTCTTTTTTAGGCTGGTGCAGACAGGATGGGCTGAATGGCCTCTTTCTGCAACGTGACGTTTCTATGGCTTTAATCGCCCAAAAGTCTCCTTTGCTCTTTCTCGAGCCTGACAGCACCCCTGGTGTTTTTTTTTGTTCCTTATTCTTTCATGGGATGTGGGCATCGCTGGCAAGGCCAGCATTTGTTACCCGACCCCTAACTGCCCTTGAACTGGGTGGCTTGCTCGGGCATTTCAAGGGGCAGTTAAGAGTCAACCCCATGACTATGGGTCTGGAGTCACATGTAGGCCAGACCGGGTAAGGTCGGCAGATTTCCCTCCCTAAAGGGGCTTTAGTGAACCAGATGGGTTTTTACAACAACTGATAAT
Source organism: Carcharodon carcharias (assembly GCF_017639515.1). Lineage (NCBI taxonomy): Eukaryota > Metazoa > Chordata > Chondrichthyes > Lamniformes > Lamnidae > Carcharodon > Carcharodon carcharias. The sequence goes on from NC_054500.1 coordinate 15,751,973, forward strand.
AGTTTCGTGGTCACCATCACTGAGACTAGCTTTCAATTCCATAACTGAATTTCAATTCCACCAGCTGCCGTGGTGGGACTTGAGCCCATTTCCCCAGATCATCAGTCTGGCTCTCTCACATAGCGCTCCAGTGACATTTTCACTGCACTGCCATCTCCCCCTCAAGTTTCACAAGTGAAATCTTCATCCCAACTGTTTTGTCTGCCCGCACTCGGGACGTTTAAGGCCACCTTTACTGCTCGCCCCGGCAGAGGTAAGCCTTCTACGGAGACTTGCATTTATATAGCGCCTTTCATGTCCTCAGCACATCCCAAAGCTCTTTCCTAAAATGATAGTACAACATGGGCACGGGAAGAGGCAGCTTGGCCCATCCTGCTGCTTTCCGGCCAATGAAGCACTTTCGCCGTCACTGTTGTAGCAGACATGGCAGCCGACGAGCGCACAGCAAGATCACAAAAACGGCAAAGTGATAATGACCAGATCAACTGTTTCATTGATGTTGCTTGAGGGATAACTATTGGCCTAGGATACCGGGGCAGTGAGGTTAGGGGCGGCGATCTTCTTCAAAATGGCTCCAGGGGGTCTTTGACGTCCACCTGAGAGGGTAGACGGGGGCCTCAGTTTAGCACTTCATCTGAGAGAGATAGGTATCATTCCATAGTAATTGTCTGTGCAGCTGTGTGGATCCTTGTGTCGCTATTGAGGGCATCAAGAATTAATCAGAGGATCAGTTAATCCAAGTCCAGTAACATCCCTGATCATTTTTCTGCTGCCTTTCTAATAACAACATTTATTGAATTCACCTCTAACTTGCTCGAGTAGGATTTGAACTCTTGGCTTACTCGTTTGCCTGTCCAGTTCTGTATTGACTATCACCTCCAGCTTTTCTGTCTGGCTCAAGCTCACAATCTCGTGCCTATAGGGGCCATGCCAACAACCAGCTTGGTCTTTGTCTTGTGCTTCCTTGCTGCCGAGAGATGGCAGGCGATGGAGGATGGGCTATCCCAGCATCCTTAGCAGCACGGAAAGCCCTCTATCGAAGCTGAAGCCCAAATAAAAACAACAATAAGGGGTCCAAAAGCATTTAATAGCCAATGAAGTACCTTATTTTGAAGCATTGTCACTGTTGGTAATGTAGGGAATGCAGTTAGAGTTGCCAACCCTCCAGGATTGGCCTGGAGTCTCCAGGAATTGAAGATCAAACTCCAGGACACTGCTGTGTGCAACCCTGGAGAAAGATCACTGGGACATTAAAAAATACTTTTTTGGTCATTTTCTTTGAACATTTCTCTTTACCAGATATAAAAATATTGAAAATGGTGGGGTGGGGGGTAAAGGCTGTTTTGTTGACAGTCGAGCATCATCCAATTGGGTAATGAGTCTTATTGCTTTCCAATTGGCGTAGGAAGGCCGTACGTCACAAGGATGGATGTGTTGGCCAACTAATGGCTGGAGTGTGGGGGCGAGTCATGTGATGGAACCTCCAGGAACACATTTAATCACAGTTGGCAACCCATAAATGCGGCAACCAAATAATGCACAGCAAGCTCCCACAAACAGCAGACTTGATATTTTGTTTTAGTGGTATTGATTGAAGAGTAAGTAGTCTTGCACCTCAGGCCTTCTACCCATTTCACTCTGGCCTGGCACCTATTGGTTTCACCAACTAGACAACGGGTGGAATTTTCCATGCCCGCTGGCATTGGGTGTGAACAGACAATATGGAGAGAAGGCCAAAAATCAGCTTCACAGCATCGTGAAACCAGTTTGCGATCACCCGCTCTGCCCGTCAACGGGGGGGGGGAGGTGGGGGGCCTCATTTTCCGCCATTGGGCGTTGGGAACCTCATTGTAATACATCTGCCTATTATTACAAGCCCATCCCGCCGGAATTATCCCTCCCCATTCTGGATCATCTGCCCACGTGGGCGGGAAAACACGCCGGAGCAGAACACATCTTGAGAAGTGTGACGTGCAGAAGTTGGGACTTACCCGCCAGGGCCTTGCTCACATCATGGTGCTCCGAGGAGCAGAAGATGCAGGAGCCCAGAGAGGGGAAGGAGTAAGGGCGGAGGAAGAAGTAAGGATGGAGGAAGGAGTCAGGAAGGGGGAAGTACTCAGTGGGGGAGGGAGTCCAGGGTGAGGGGGCTGTAGTCCCATATTGGGGGAAGGAGTTCCAATGGGTGAAGGAGTTCCAAGGGGGGAAGGAGTCCGGAGGAGGGGGAGGATGTCCAGGTGAATCCATGACTGCCTCCTGGGGAGTGAACTGAGGGTGGGGATGGTAAGAAGGAATGGTGACAATGAGTGAGAGCAGAGTGAGGCGGGTGGGAGGGTGAGGATTCGACCGTAGCGATAGAAGGGATGGAGAGGGTGGTTGGTGGAGACTCGGAGGCTGACACAGACCCTGGGGGTGCGATGGAGGAGGCCGGGGAGGCTAATGTGGATGGAGGTGGGATTTTAGGGAAGGAAGGGAACCATAAGACCTTAAGACATAGGAGCAGAAACTAGGCCATTCGGCCCATCGAGTCTGCTTCGCCATTCAATCATGGCTGATAAGTTTCTCAACCCCATTCTCCCACCTTCTCCCCGTAACCATTGATTCCCTTACCAATCAAGAACCTATCTATCTCGGAACATGCACATTTACCTGGACATCCCCTAAGGAAAAGGGTGGTGTCTGGTAGGTCACGGTGGGGAGATGGAAGCTGATGCCAGGGGGGTCGACGGCAAAGGGGGAAAGGAAATGGGTGACTGGGGGAGGGGAAAGGACGGGGGAACCTCAAGAAAGCCTGTAGCACTACAATGATTGCTAAACCAAAAGTGAAACGAGAGTCGTGGTGGGCGAGATCAGGTGCTGCATGGGGGTGTGATCAGTGGGTGGGTGGAGATGCAGGTCAACTCAGATGGACAACTGAAAGCGAACCCCAGCAGGCAGCACTCAAAATGCTCAGGACATTGAGATGCGTGTGACATGGGAAGGATCTGCTTGCGTGGGAGAGAGAGCTTGCACAAGGCTCCGAACGGCCCTGCAACACCCGCGGTTCTCCCTCCAGAATCACTCATGAGCCGGCTGCGTGCAGCTGAACTGCTAGTTGCCGGGGGTTGGGGGGGATGCAGTGGGAGGAATTGCGAAGCCTGTCGGTGAAGCTGAAAGACACCATTACACGTTATTCAGTGAAAGTGAATATATTTTCAGATTGTAAAGTAAAAAAATGCGTTCACCCTGCAACCAACAGTGACCAGAATATCTTAACTTTTGAACATCTTAGACTTCTAGGTGCTGCCCTGACATCCGCAGCAGGGGTGGAGACAGCCTGCGCAATGGTTGGCCCTATTGTCTCTGATGACTTCAGCGAGAGGGCCGAGGCTTTGGGGCTCCCGCCTTGCTCTGGCTGTCCTCCTGTGGGCCGGCTGCTTCCTCTGCTGTGACACAGAATGGTGTTGAGGGGATCACAGGCAAAGGGGACTCAGTGGATGAGCACAGTCTCTGAGATTCCTGAGCGAGTGACCCAGGGGTGTCCAGCTGCCAATCCTCCTCCCTTCGGGTGCCCGAGGGCCCTGGATTGACTCCTTGAGGGGAAGGAGCACCTGGAGGGACGTCGAGGTGCCCCATTTGCCTCTCATGTTGCCTCTGCAGGAACTCACCCATGGCTCCCGCGATGGAGTGCAGGTCTGCACACACCTCTGAGCTCTGCTGGTCCAGGGCCTCCTTGGCACCCACCATCCTCCCCATGGAGACCTCCATACCATATACACACTTGTGGGTGCCACTTCAGCAGAAAGCAGTCGGACACACTCCTCTGACACATGTGCCGCTCTGTTAAGGGCTTCCAACAGCTCTGTGTGATGTTCCGCTGCTCTCTGTTGAATCTCCAGGATGAGTTGGAAGGCCAAATCTAGAGGCTTGTCATCTGACTCAGACCTCACAGATGCCTCTTCCCCAGCAGTCCTTCAAGTGCCAGGGAGCTTGGCTGATCCTGCCTCCTCCTGCTGTGGACACGTGTCTGTGCGGTGACCACCAGATTGTGAACTTGAGCCTGCTCTAGATCTAGGTCCCACCGAGGTGTGTGTCTCTGCGCTGGTGGAGGGTGTGGGTAAGAGCTGTGACGGGTCTTCCCGGCTGCTTATTTCTAGCTCTCCAATGGAGGAGGTGTCCTCTTGGCTGGAGGTGAGGACTTGGGTGGATCTGAGGGACTGGCTGGTTGAGGGTGTCGGTCTCTTGGCAGAGCTCCCTGTGAACCAAAGTAGAGATAATTAGTGCATGGCAGCGGAGTCAAAAGCAGGAGAGAGAGAGCGCTCAAAGTTGCATTGAGGGAGGGATGATGTGGTGCAGGATCCTCATGAGGGTGTTCGCCGCTGACCTCACTATCACCACAGTCCACATCCTCACCAGTCAGCACGATGGCACACTCCTCAAAGTGAGTGAGGGGCCTAAATGTGGGCCACTCCAGCCCCAGTCTGGGACCTCTCCCTGCTGATGTGAGCCAGCTTCTCCTACATGAAAACAGATGGAGAGAGTGTGAGCTGGACACATGGCACTGAGGGGAATGTTTGTGTGGTGAGCGGAGACATGGACAGGATGAGGATGCAAGGGCAAGAGAGTAAGAGCCTAATGGAGATGTGAGGGTGTGTGTGAGAGTCAGTGGTGTTGTCCCTTGAGGTGTGAGATCCCTGTGGATGTGCGATGGGTTTGTGAGTGTGTGAGTTGAGAGTGATGAGAAGAGTGACTCACCCTGGCAGAACGGATGAGATCATTCATCCTGTAGCGGCACTGGGTGGCTGTCCTCTTTTGTAGGGCACAGGCGCTGACCACCACTGCCACCGCCTCCCAAGCTGGATTGGTGATGTTGTTGCCCATCCTGCGGCCAGAGCAGGAGTAGAGGACATCAGGGCGGGCCTCCACTGTGTCCAAAAGGTGCTCGAGGGATGTGGGGCTAAGCGTGGGGGCTGCCGTCTTCGTGCCTTTCGGGGCCATGTCTTCTTTGCAGTAGTCCTGGGCTGGAAGCACTGAGAGGTGTGCGCACAGCTGGACTTTAAATATAGTGCCCGGCATGATGAAGTGGCGGGCAAATCAGAGCCCCACCTCCCCCAGCATCGAAACGGTGTGTTTCCCAGGAATGCATAATTAACAAGGCGGGATTGGGATGATACGGTGTGAAAAGCCGCCATTGCGGCCGGCGGGTAAAATGTCCTTTTTCACACCCCGGATTGCACTTGGGGCAAATCTAGGGCCATTTGGCCCAACATCTTTCACAGGAAGTCTCTGGCCCAGCAACCTGGCCTGTGCCAGCCATTGATCAGCGCTCTTGTGCCTGAGTCTGAAGATTGTGGGTTCAAGCCTCATGCCAGATAATTGAGCAGCTAAATCCAGGCTGACACTGCCAGTGCAGTGCTGAGGGAGTGCTGCACTGCAAGGAGGTGCCATCTTTCATATGAGCGTATGAGCCAGGAGCAGGAGTAGGCCACTCAGCCCTTCAAGCCTGCTCTGCCATTCAATAAGATCATAGCAGATCTGATTGTAACCTCCCGCCTACCCCCAATAACCTTTCACCCCTCCTTGCTTATCAAGAATCTATCTCGCTCTGCCTTAAAAATATTCAAAGACCCTTCTTCCACTGTCTTTTGAGGAAGAGAATTCCAAAGACTCGTGACCCTCTGAGAGAAAAGATTTCTCCTCATCACCTTCTAAATAAACTTGCCTCCCCTCTCAATTGGATGTAAAAGATCCCATGTCACTATTTTGAAGAAGGCGGTTCTCCCAGTTGTCTTGACTGATATTAATACCTTGGTTAACACCACTGAAATAAACAGATTGGTCATCGTCACTTGGTGTTTGTGGGAGCTCGCAGTGCGCAACTTGGCTGCTGCCTTTGCTACATTACAACAGTGATTACACTTCAAAAAAAATGTCGAATTGGCTGTGGGAGGTCTTTGTGAAAGGCGTTATATAAACGCAAGTCTGTCTTTTCTCCCTTCATCTTTCATCCTGTCTCAGGAGACAAAGGCCAGGATTTTCAGGTCCCCCCCCCCACCGCCCCCGACCGTGGGAGATTCGGCAGCCCAGCCAAAAACCCACCGACTTCCCACAGGACCGGATGATCCCGGCACCAGGTGTGGCTGGAAAATCCTGGAGGATTTTTCTTTCCTCCTTTATGGGATGTGGGTGTCGCTGGCAAGGCCACCATTGGTTGCCCATCTCTAGCTGCCCTTGAACTGAGTCACTTGCCAGACTATTTGAGGGGGCAGTGAAGAGTCAACCACATTGCTGTGGCCCTGGAGTCACATGTAGGCCAGACCACGTAAGGACGGCAGATTTCCCTCCCTTAGTGAACCAGATGGGTTTTTATGACAATCGATGATAGTTCCCAAGACTGAGACTAGCTTTCAATTTCAGATTCCAGGGCAGCTGGTGGGATCTGAACCCACGTCCCCAGAGCATTACCCTGGGCCTCTGGACTACTAGCCCAGTGACAATACCACTGAGTCACCATTTCCCCCAGTGCTGCCCCAACTTGTGGCTCTTAGACTTAATGTGGCCCAAGTGATCCATTCCATTTGCCTTCATATTCCTTTGTTCTCTTGCTCCATCTTGTTCGAGTTTCATTGGTCAGGTGTGTTGTGTTTTTCCGAGCGCCATGATTGGTTAAGTTTGGGAGTTGATGGGAATTAGTTAAAGTTGGCGCGTGGCCCATGTTGCGCCCGAGCTGCACGTCCAGAGCTATGCCGCCAAGTAAAGTGCCCTGAACACCTTGGCCATAATGGGGCGCGCGGAGCTTACCCCGTGGGACCCAAGGCCTGAAAACAATGGGAGATCCCAGGGCCTGTCCCCTGGCCTGATCGAGGCAGCCAAGCTGTGCCCCTGCATTCCGACGCTGGCAGCGGGAAAACTCCAGCCCAACCCTCCTGCCCACAGCATCAGACTGGGCGACGAAGCCAGGCGTAATCTTGAGCAGCTCTCCACGTCCCGCCAGCTGGAGCTTGCAGAGCGGGCACCTGGGCCTGTTCTGGCAGGGCGACACTGGGTGAAAGGGAGGAAAAAAAACAGCGTTTGCAATCCATAGATATTAGCAAATAGAATGGTTACAGCACAGAAGGAGGCCATTCAGCCTTTTGTCTTCGTGCCAGCACTCTGCAAGAGTGACTCAGCTAGCCCCACCACCGCCCGCCCCCCCTACCCCACCTTTTCCCTGTAACATTCTCCTGTTCAGATAATGATCCAACTCCCTTTTGAAAGTCACGAATGAACCTGCCTCACCGCACTCGGGCAGCGCATTCCAGATCCTAACCAACTGCAGCACAAAAATAAAAACTTTCCCCTCATATTGCCTTTGGTTCTTTTGCCAAACAACTTAATCCCCCTGATTCTCAACCCTTCCGCTAATGGGAACAGTTTCTCTCTATCCCCCCTGTCCAGACCCCTCATGATTTTGAACAGATCTATCAAAAGCTCCTCAATGTTCTCTTTCAGAAGAACAGCACCAGATTCTCCAGCCCTATGCACGCAGCTGAAGTCCTGTGGCCTGGAACCATTCTCTTAAATCCTTTCTGCACTCTCACAAAAGCCTTCCTGTCCCTCCTATAAAGTCCAGTGCACAGATTTGGACACAATGCTCACGTTGAGGCCGAATCATTATTTCATAAAGGTTTTCTATAACCTGCTTGCTTTTGCACTCTCTATTTACAAAATCCAGGTGCCTTATTGATCACTTTCCCAACCAGCCCTGACACCTTCAATGATTTGTGTACATAGACCCCCATCTCCCTCTGCTCCTGCTCCTCCCCCCTCACTTTAGAATTGTATCCTTTATCTTCCGTTGCCTCCCCCACCCCCAGTCACTTCTGACCAAAGTGAATCACTTCACGCTTCCCCGCATTAAGTTCCGTCTGCCCCACGTGTCCTCAAGTCTATTACTGTCCACCTTTTGGTTGACAAAGCTCTTGCGTCATCTTTCCCTTCAGTGGCTTTGGCAGCCAGCCACTGGAAGACTGAGAGCTGTTAGAGGCTGAGAGAGCAGCAGTTATCTCCCGGCAGCTTGTGAAATCATTGATACCCTGTGACCAGATACGTGAATCATTATGAGCCCTTCTTCCCTGGTCTCGCTTTCTATGCCTCTTCCCCCGTCGCTCCTGGGCTGTTTGACTGTGTGGGTTGGGGGGCTGCTGGTTGTGGTGGGGAGTAGGGTTCCCAACTGTCATTAAATCTAAAACAAAAACAGAATTACCTGGAAAAACTCAGCAGGTCTGGCAGCATCGGCGGAGAAGAAAAGAGTTGACGTTTCGAGTCCTCATGACCCTTCGACAGAACTCTGTCGAAGGGTCATGAGGACTCGAAACGTCAACTCTTTTCTTCTCCGCCGATGCTGCCAGACCTGCTGAGTTTTTCCAGGTAATTCTGTTTTTGTTTTGGATTTCCAGCATCCGCAGTTTTTTTGTTTTTTTTTTTGTCATTAAATCTATTCCTGGAGGTTCCATCACATGACTCGCCCACCCCTCCACACTCCAGCCATGAGTCGGCCAACACATCCATCCTTGTGACGTACGGCCTTCCTACGCCAATTGGAAAGCAAATAGTACCAATTGGATGATGCTTGACTGTCAGCCAAACAGACTTTTTCTATATTTTTACGTGTGGCAAAGAGAAATGCACAAAGACAATTACTAAAAGAAACAATATTTTTTAATGTCCCGATGATTTTTCTCCAGGGTTGCCCACGGCAGTGTCCCAGAGATTGATCTTCAATCCCTGGAGACTCCAGGCCAATCCTGGAGGGTTGGCAACCCTACAGTCAGGCCTCCCCCGACAAGCTGCAAACAGGCTGTTTGACTGATGGCTGTGGGGAGGGAAGAGCCAAAAGAGCTGAGTGCGATCCCGGTCCTCCCCCAACGCCCGGGCGCACACACGTTGATGGAGGAATGACAGGCCGGCAATCAGGAGAGCGGAGTCTGGCTTTTTGTTTCAATTCCTTCCCGTGAAGCGAGTCGGGGTCTGAACTGTGGGGTCGGGTCCGTAAGCCATAAGGAGGGGTCCCCACCCCCAGCCCAGCTTTCCCCTCCCCTCCCCTCTTGCAGCTTCCTCAGCTGCTTCCCACGGACCCTCTCAATCGTGGACAGCCTAAGTAGGAAGCAGCACTTTCCAAAAGAGGCAACAGCGACAACCTGCATTCTTATAGCGCCTTTAACATAGAGAGAGGAGCCCAAAACACTTCACCGCAAGTGTTCAGCAACCAAACTTTGACAGCAAACCACGCAAGGGCTTATTAGGACAGCTGACCCAGAGCCCAGTCATAGACACAGGTCTCAAAGAAGGAGAGAGAGAGAGAGAGAGAGAGAGCCCGAGAGGTTTAGGGAGGGAGTTTAAGTTTTAGGGCCTAGGCATCTGTAACCGGTGGAGCGATTAAAATCGGGGGTGCTGAAAGTGGCAGGAGCTGCATGAGCACAGAGGATTGGAAGGTGGCCGGATGTCACAAAGCTACGGAGAGACGATTACAGCATGTGGAAAAATACCCTTAACTGTGATTGACTTTAATGCCCAGATATTAAGATCAGTGTGAGAGCAGTGCCGACATTGGGTTTACAGCACCTAATCCAACACACCTTAAAGTTGGGTGATATCTATAATTCACCTCCCTGATACCATCACTGACAGACCTGTCCCCACAGTACTGTACCCAAGTGTTATACAGTGACAGACCTGTCCCCACAGTACTGTACCCCAGTGTTATACAGTGATAGACCTGACCCCACCAGTACTGTACCCCAGTGTTATACAGTGATAGACCTGTCCCCACCATTACTGTACCCCAGTGTTATACAGTGACAAACCTGTCCCCACCAATACTGTACCCCAGTGTTATACAGTGACAAACTTGTCCCCACTAGTTCTGTACCCCAGTGTTATACAGTGACAAACCTGTCCCCACTAGTACTGAACCCCTGTGTTATACAGTGACAGACCTGTCCCCACCAGTACTGTATCCCAGTGTTATACAGTGACAAACAGGTCCCCACTAGTTTTGAACCCCAGTGTTATACAGTGACAAACCTGTCCCCATCAGTACTGTACCGCAGTGTTATACAGTGACAGACCAGTCCCCACCAGCACTGTACCCCAGTGTTATACAGTGACAGACCTGTCACCACTGGTACTGTACCCCGATGTTATACAGTGACAGACCTGACCCCACTGGTACTGTACCCCAGTATTATATAGTGACAGATTGTCCCCACCAGTACTGTACCCCAATGTTATACAGTGACAGACCAGTACTCACTAGTACTGTACCCCAGTGTTATACAGTGACAGACCTGTCCCCACCAGTACTGTACCCCTGTGTTATAAACTGACAGACCTGTGCCCACCAGTACTGTATCCCAGTGTTATACAGTGACAGACCTGTCCCCACCAGTACTGTACCCCAGTGTTATACAGTGACAAACCTGTCCCCACTAGTACTGCACCCCAGTGTTATACAGTGACCAACCTGTCCCCACTAGTACCGTACCCCAGTGTTATACAGTGACAGGCCTGTCCCCATCAGTACTGACCCCAATGTTATACAGTGACAGACCTGTCCCCACCAGTACTGTAACCCAGTGTTATACAGTGACAAACAGGTCCCCATCAGTACTGTACCCCAGTGTTATACAGTGACAGACCTGTCCCCATCAGTACTGTACCCCAGTGTTATAGTGACAGACCTATCCCCACCAGTACTGTACCCCAGTGTTATACAGTGACAGACCTATCCCCACCAGCACTGTACCCCAGTGTTATACAGTGACAGACCAGTCCCCACCAGTACTGTACCCCAGTGTTATACAGTGACAGACCAGACCCCACCAGTACTGTACCCCGGTGTTATACAGTGACAGACCTGTCCCCACCGGTACTGTACCCCAGTGTTATACACTGACAGACCTGTCCCCACCAGTACTGTGCCCCAGTGTTATACAGTGACAGACCCGTCCCCACCAGTACTGTACCCGTGTTATACAGTGACAGACCAGTCCCCACCAGAACAATACCCCAGTGTTATACAGTGACCAACCTGTCCCCACTAGTACCGTACCCCAGTATTATACAGTGACAGACCTGCACCCACCAGTACTGTACCCCAGTGTTATACAGTGACAGACCAGTCCCCACCAGTACTGTACCCCAGTGTTATACAGTGACAGACCTGTCCCCACAGTACTGTACCCCGGTGTTATACAGTGACAAACAGGTCCCCACTAGTTTTGTACCCAAGTGTTATACAGTGACAAACCTGTCCCCATCAGTACTGTATCCCAGTGCTATACAGTGACAGACCAGACCCCACCAGCACTGTACCCCAGTGTTATACAGTGACAGACCTGTCCCCACTAGTACTGTACCCCAGTGTTATACAGGGACAGACCTGTCCCCACCAGTACTGTATCCCAGTGTTATACAGTGACAGACCTGTCCCCACCAGTACTGTACCCCAGTGTTATACAGTGACAAACCTGTCCCCACTAGTACTGCACCCCAGTGTTATACAGTGACCAACCTGTCCCCACTAGTACCGTACCCCAGTGTTATACAGTGACAGGCCTGTCCCCATCAGTACTGTACCCCAGTGTTATACAGTGACAGACCCGTCCCCACCAGTACTGTAACCCAGTGTTATACAGTGACAAACAGGTCCCCATCAGTACTGTACCCCAGTGTTATACAGTGACAGACCTATCCCCACCAGTACTGTACCCCAGTGTTATACAGGGACAGACCAGTCCCCACCAGTACTGTACCCCGGTGTTATACAGTGACAGACCTGTCCCCACCGGTACTGTACCCCAGTGTTATACACTGACAGACCTGTCCCCACCAGTACTGTACCCCAGTGTTATACAGTGACAGACCCGTCCCCACCAGTACTGTACCCGTGTTATACAGTGACAGACCAGTCCCCACCAGTACAATACCCCAGTGTTATACAGTGACCAACCTGTCCCCACTAGTACCGTACCCCAGTGTTATACAGTGACAGACCTGTCCCCACCAGTACTGTACCCCAGTGTTATACAGTGACAAACCTGTCCCCACCAATACTGTACCCCAGTGTTATACAGTGACAAACTTGTCCCCACTAGTTCTGTACCCCAGTGTTATACAGTGACAAACCTGTCCCCACTAGTACTGAACCCCAGTGTTATACAGTGACAGACCTGTCCCCACCAGTACTGTATCCCAGTGTTATACAGTGACAAACAGGTCCCCACTAGTTTTGAACCCCAGTGTTATACAGTGACAAACCTGTCCCCATCAGTACTGTACCGCAGTGTTATACAGTGACAGACCAGTCCCCACCAGCACTGTACCCCAGTGTTATACAGTGACAGACCTGTCACCACTGGTACTGTACCCCGATGTTATACAGTGACAGACCTGACCCCACTGGTACTGTACCCCAGTATTATATAGTGACAGATTGTCCCCACCAGTACTGTACCCCAATGTTATACAGTGACAGACCAGTACTCACTAGTACTGTACCCCAGTGTTATACAGTGACAGACCTGTCCCCACCAGTACTGTACCCCTGTGTTATAAACTGACAGACCTGTGCCCACCAGTACTGTATCCCAGTGTTATACAGTGACAGACCTGTCCCCACCAGTACTGTACCCCAGTGTTATACAGTGACAAACCTGTCCCCACTAGTACTGCACCCCAGTGTTATACAGTGACCAACCTGTCCCCACTAGTACCGTACCCCAGTGTTATACAGTGACAGGCCTGTCCCCATCAGTACTGTACCCCAATGTTATACAGTGACAGACCTGTCCCCACCAGTACTGTAACCCAGTGTTATACAGTGACAAACAGGTCCCCATCAGTACTGTACCCCAGTGTTATACAGTGACAGACCTGTCCCCATCAGTACTGTACCCCAGTATTATACAGTGACAAACAGGTCCCCATCAGTACTGTACCCCAGTGTTATACAGTGACAGACCTATCCCCACCAGCACTGTACCCCAGTGTTATACAGTGACAGACCTGTCCCCACCAGTACTGTACCCCAGTGTTATACAGTGACAGACCAGTCCCCACCAGTACTGTACCCCGGTGTTATACAGTGACAGACCTGTCCCCACCGGTACTGTACCCCAGTGTTATACACTGACAGACCTGTCCCCACCAGTACTGTACCCCAGTGTTATACAGTGACAGACCTGTCCCCACCAGTACCGTACCCGTGTTATACAGTGACAGACCAGTCCCCACCAGTACAATACCCCAGTGTTATACAGTGACCAACCTGTCCCCACTAGTACCGTACCCCAGTGTTATACAGTGACAGACCTGTCCCCACCAGTACTGTACCCCAGTGTTATACAGTGACAAACCTGTCCCCACCAATACTGTACCCCAGTGTTATACAGTGACAAACTTGTCCCCACTAGTTCTGTACCCCAGTGTTATACAGTGACAAACCTGTCCCCACTAGTACTGAACCCCTGTGTTATACAGTGACAGACCTGTCCCCACCAGTACTGTATCCCAGTGTTATACAGTGACAAACAGGTCCCCACTAGTTTTGAACCCCAGTGTTATACAGTGACAAACCTGTCCCCATCAGTACTGTACCGCAGTATTATACAGTGACAGACCAGTCCCCACCAGCACTGTACCCCAGTGTTATACAGTGACAGACCTGTCACCACTGGTACTGTACCCCGATGTTATACAGTGACAGACCTGACCCCACTGGTACTGTACCCCAGTATTATATAGTGACAGATTGTCCCCACCAGTACTGTACCCCAATGTTATACAGTGACAGACCAGTACTCACTAGTACTGTACCCCAGTGTTATACAGTGACAGACCTGTCCCCACCAGTACTGTACCCCTGTGTTATAAACTGACAGACCTGTGCCCACCAGTACTGTATCCCAGTGTTATACAGTGACAGACCTGTCCCCACCAGTACTGTACCCCAGTGTTATACAGTGACAAACCTGTCCCCACTAGTACTGCACCCCAGTGTTATACAGTGACCAACCTGTCCCCACTAGTACCGTACCCCAGTGTTATACAGTGACAGGCCTGTCCCCATCAGTACTGTACCCCAATGTTATACAGTGACAGACCTGTCCCCACCAGTACTGTAACCCAGTGTTATACAGTGACAAACAGGTCCCCATCAGTACTGTACCCCAGTGTTATACAGTGACAGACCTGTCCCCATCAGTACTGTACCCCAGTATTATACAGTGACAAACAGGTCCCCATCAGTACTGTACCCCAGTGTTATACAGTGACAGACCTATCCCCACCAGCACTGTACCCCAGTGTTATACAGTGACAGACCTGTCCCCACCAGTACTGTACCCCAGTGTTATACAGTGACAGACCAGACCCCACCAGTACTGTACCCCGGTGTTATACAGTGACAGACCTGTCCCCACCGGTACTGTACCCCAGTGTTATACACTGACAGACCTGTCCCCACCAGTACTGTACCCCAGTGTTATACAGTGACAGACCTGTCCCCACCAGTACCGTACCCGTGTTATACAGTGACAGACCAGTCCCCACCAGTACAATACCCCAGTGTTATACAGTGACCAACCTGTCCCCACTAGTACCGTACCCCAGTGTTATACAGTGACAGACCAGTCCCCACCAGTACTGTACCCCAGTGTTATACAGTGACAGACCTGTCCCCACAGTACTGTACCCCGGTGTTATACAGTGACAAACAGGTCCCCACTAGTTTTGTACCCAAGTGTTATACAGTGACAAACCTGTCCCCATCAGTACTGTACCCCAGTGTTATACAGTGACAGACCAGACCCCACCAGCACTGTACCCCAGTGTTATACAGTGACAGACCTGTCCCCACAGTACTGTACCCCGGTGTTATACAGTGACAAACAGGTCCCCACTAGTTTTGTACCCCAGTGTTATACAGTGACAAACCTGTCCCCATCAGTACTGTACCCCAGTGTTATACAGTGACAGACCAGACCCCACCAGCACTGTACCCCAGTGTTATACAGTGACAGACCTGTCCCCACTAGTACTGTACCCCAGTGTTATACAGGGACAGACCTGTCCCCACCAGTACTGTAGCCCAGTGTTATACAGTGACAGACCTGTCCCCACCAGTACTGTACCCCAGTGTTATACAGTGACAGACCTGACCCCACTGGTTCTGTACCCCAGTATTATACAGTGACAGACATGTCCCCACCAGTACTGTACCCCAGTGTTATACAGTGACAGACCTGTCCCCACCAGTACTGTACCCCAGTGTTATACAGTGACAGACCTGTCCCCACCAGTACTGTACCCCAGTGTTATACAGTGACAGACCTGTCGCCACCAGTACTGTACTCCAGTGCTATACAGTGACAGACCCGTCCCCACCAGTACTGTACCCCAGTGTTATACAGTGACAGACCTGTCCTCACCAGTACTGTACCCCAGTGTTATACAGGGACAGACCTGTCCTCACCAGTACTGTACCCCAGTGTTATACAGTGACAGACCCATCCCCACCAGTACTGTACCCCAGTGTTATACAGTGACAGACCCATCCCCACCAGTACTGTACCCCAGTGTTATACAGTAACAGACCCATCCCCACCAGTACTGTACCCCAGTGTTATACAGTAACAGACCTGTCCCCACCAGTACTGGACCTCAGTGTTATACAGTGACAGACCAGTCCCCACCAGTACTGTACCCCAGTGTTATACAGTGACAGACCTGTCCCCACCAGTACTGTACCCCAGTGTTATACAGTGACAGACCCGTCCCCACCAGTACTGTACCCCAGTGTTATACAGTGACAGACCTGTCCCCACCAGTACTGTACCCCAGTGTTATACAGTGACAGACCTGTCCCCACCAGTACTGTACCCCAGTGTTATACAGTGACAGACCTGTCCCCACCAGTACTGTACCCCAGTGTTATACAGTGACAGACCCATCCCCACCACTGTAGCCCCTCCACTGTGCTATGCAGCTTAATACACTCTCTCCGGATTCCATCCATGTTTGGAAGGGCAATTTCTCATGTTTTCGTGGCTATTGGCTGTTCACTTTGTACCATTCCCGGCGACATTCCTGAAAAGCTTCCCATGTTACGAGGCTCATTGGACGGAAACTTGTGAGGCAAGACTGGGCGAATGGTTGAGCCGCAGCCTAACATTCTGATTTGTTTTCTACCCCCCCTCCCCTCCCTTTTTCCATCCTGTCTCTCTCTCTCTCTCTCTCTCTCCCTCCCCACCTCCCCCACGTTTCCTCCTCCTCCTCCTCTGCTCCTCCCGCAGGCTTCTATGAGCTGAGTGAAGGACCGTCCCCAGCGCTCTCCGATTCCTCTGCCTCCATCTTTGCCGAATGCTTTTCCAACTTTCAGTCTGCCGCATGCAACTATCCGCGGATTGGCTTGGCTGATGCTCGCATTAATTATGCAAATGAACGCCCCAAATCTTTAGGTAGGTGCTGAGCCGGCCGATATCCGGAGAGGGGAGGGGGAGGGGGATGGGGGCAGTGGGGCTCTCCTCTTAAAGGGGCAGTGGAGCGTCTCAGAAGCAACGTGTCAACAACTCCGCTCCGCAGCGAGACAGCTGGAAGAACCCAACACCCGCAGTTTTAGAGGAATGCAGGAGGAGGCCATTCAGCCCATCGTATGTGTGCTGGCTCTTTGGAAGCATTCCCACCATTGCCCTGCTAATCTTTCCCTTCCACACATTCACCCAATTCCCTTTTTGAAAGTTCAATCGCCTCCACCCCTCCCCCCACCGTCTCCGACAGAACATTCCAGATCACATCACTGTAGAAATAAAGATCCTCCTCATGTCCTCGCCCGTTTCCTTTTGCCGACTAGGCTATGCTTCAGCAGTTGTTTGTTCCGTGGAATGCTCTTGCCCCCTTCAATTCCCCCATCACATGGAAATGTCCTCCCTTCGCACCTCCTACCTTGGGTCTAAACTCCTTCAGACCCCTGAGGCACGTGTATGTCCTCCATTGTCCCACCCGAAGGGGTCATTCAATTATTGTGGGGCCTGGACAGTACCTGTCCACTGGATATCACTCATGGAAGGCATCGCAGCTTACCCCTGATCCTGTCTTGACCCGACAGCCACACAAAGACATTTCCCAAAGGAGCCATTTCATTAGAGGTCAGGGGCCATGAACCCTGACCCAGAGTTGGACATGGGAACAGGAGGACGCCATTCGACCCTTCGAACTTGATCCGTCATTTAATTAGAAGATGGCAGATCTGTATCTTGACTACGTTTGCCCCCCTTGGTTCCGTATCCCTTAATCCCCTCCCCCAACAAAACCCCCAGAGAAGGAACCTGGCGCCTGGAGTTGGACTTGAGAGACACGGCTAGAACAGGTGGAACTTGTAGAAGATATGGAATTATTTACCTCATACCCCAACATCCGCTCCTGTAAAGTGCACCGCTTCTGGCCTCGTAACACATAAATCATTTACAGCCATTCCCCTAGTGTAACCGTTTGTCTGGATAGCAAACACACACTGGAAAACTTACTCTGTATCTAACCCCGTGCTGTACCTGTCCTGGGAGTGTTTGATGGGGACAGTGTAGAGGGAACTTTACTCTGTATCTGACTCTGAGCTGTACGTGTCCTGGGATTGTTCGATGGGGACAGTGTAGAGGGAGTTTTACTCTATATCTAACCTTGTGCTGTACCTGTCCTGGGAGTGTTTGCTTGGGACAGTGAAGCAGGAGATTTACCCTTTATCTCACCCTGTGCTGTACCTGTCCTGGGAGTGTTTGATGGGGACAGTGTAGAGGGAGCTTTACTCTGTATCTAACCCCGTGCTGTACCTGTCCTGGGAGTGTTTGATGGGGACAGTGTAGAGGGAGCTTTACTCTGTATCTAACCCTGTGCTGTACCTGTCCAGGGAGTGTTTGATGGGGACAGTG
The DNA here is from genome assembly GCF_017639515.1 of Carcharodon carcharias. Lineage (NCBI taxonomy): Eukaryota > Metazoa > Chordata > Chondrichthyes > Lamniformes > Lamnidae > Carcharodon > Carcharodon carcharias. Next base: position 15,769,912 of record NC_054500.1, read on the forward strand.
TAGAGGGAGCTTTACTTTGTATCTAACCCCGTGCTGTACCTGTCCTGGGAGTGTTTGATGGGGACAGTGTAGAGAGAGCTTTACTCTGTATCTAACCCTGTGCTGTACCTGTCCTGGGAGTGTTTGATGGGGACAGTGTAGAGGGAACTTTACTCTGTATCTAACCCCGTTCTGTACGTGTCCTGGGAGTGTTTGATGGGGACAGTGTAGAGGGAGCTTTACTCTGTATCTAACCCTGTGCTGTACCTGCCCTGGGAGTGTTTGATGGGGACAGTGTAGAAGGAGCGTTACTCTGTATCTAACCCCGTGCTGTACCTGTCCTGGGAGTGTTTGATGGGGACAGTGTAGAGAGAGCTTTACTCTGTATCTAACCCCGTGTTGTACCTGCCCTGGGAGTGTTGGACTCCCCGTTGGGGATATGTTTTCTAACCTTGACTATCTGTTGTTGTTTCAGCTGAGCCTCTGCACCTGGACCGAGAGGAGAGCCTGAGTTATGCCGACAGTGACTATGTCTCTTCTGTTCCCCGCTCCTTCTCTGTGACCCACTCGGACTCACTCGAGGCCCTGATGGACATGCAGCCAAAGTACCAGTGTGACCTGATAACCCGTGATGGCCTGGACCTTTTCCCGTACCCGAGCCCGCTCCACGCCATGGCAGTCCAGAGCCCTCTGCTCCGCCAAGTCCTGCGGGCAAACACTGACGAGAAACCCATGTCGCCCAACTCCTACCTGAGTGGGTACAAGCTGGACGTCGATGGTGAGATGTTTTTCGGCTCCCAGGGTGACCTGCCCCAAGGCTTGGAGTCCGGGCAATCAAAGAGGCTGGAGAATTACATAGCCGGCCTTGTTCACAAAAGGATATACCCGGTTCGATCTAACAAGCCGAGGACTAGCCTCAGCACGGATCCCATAAAAGGTCTGATGAGGCAGAGCAGCATATGCCAGAGGAGCATGGAGGCCCCCAGCCCACCAAGCGCCAATTGTGAGCCGACGCACCCCTCATCCGAGCGAAGAAACATCTCGAGTTCTCACAGCTTTGAGGGGAGCTTGCCATCTCCAAAGTACAGGCCCCAGTGGAGTGCAAACAGGGATCAGCTGCCGGCCAAGAAAAATCTTCCGGCCTGCCAAACAGCGGACACCTTCCTTGCTGTCCTGCAGCAGCAAAAGAGCATCGAGGAGGCCCAGTGTTCCCAGCAGAGCCTGAGGAAGCCGGTCAGGCTGATGTCCAACACCCCACCCATGAGGCCCACCTCGCTCGAGTATCACGATTTGAATTATCATCCGGCCATGAGGGGTTCGCCTCAGGATAGTTATTACCAAAACGTGTACGAGTTGGATGACAGGCCTCAGGCCTTCCTGTCTGCTAGGCCCGAGCCCGTCGAGGCCCACTCCCCGCCTTTTGACCAGCGGGTCGGCTCGGAGGTCAGAGATAAAAGCTCGCCCCCGCACAGCACGGACGACGCAGGGTACCAGATGGTCAGCGCGCAGTACATCCCGGCCCAGCAACCGTACAAAGCCCACGCCGCCAACCAGAGCGGCAAGGCCAAGGGCGTGCTGCTGAGCAAAGGCCGCTCTGTGGACGTGTCTCCCGAGGCGGGGGGCCCAGGCCTCCGGGAGAAGGGCAAAGCCTCGAGCAAGAAGTGCCGCTTCAGCGAGGAGGCCGAGCCGGCCAAGAGGAGCGGGCGGAAGCCTTCCCCCCGGGGCAAGAAGACCTGCCGCTCGCAGTCTGAGAACAGCCTCCTCAACCGGCAGGGCGCGGCCTGCGTCAAGTACAACACCGTGGAGCGGGACGAGGCCATGGGGAGTAGGCCGCTGCGGCCCAGGCGCCACCCCAGCGGCAGCTACCGGCGCTGGAAGTCGACGGCAGAGATTTGCCGGGAGGAGGGAACGGCGGCACCTGACGCTTACCCAGCCGCCGAGGGGCAGCGGCGGGCCAAGAGGTACCAGAAGACCCCTGGGGCCCCGGGGCACCCAGGCAGCGACTCGGAGTACCCGGCCGAGCGCCAGGAGCCTGGTGGGGTGGGGGCAGGGGAGGAGGGCGCCTCGGGCCTCAGGATCTACCCCCCCAACTGCTTCGGCGACAGCGAGTCGAGCCTGAGCGAGGTGGAGTCCCCCGGCTTCAGCACCTGCTCCAGCGAGACGGACGAGGAGGGTGGGGGCCTGGTGTGGCCGCAGCAGGTGGCCCCCCAGGCCGCCGGGCGCGACGGGGGGCAGCCGAAGATCTTCGTGAAGATCAAGGCTTCCCACGCGCTAAAGAAGAAGATCCTCCGCTTCCGCACGGGCTCCCTCAAGGTGATGACCACCGTCTGATGAAGGAACGAAAAGCAGACTGGCATTTCAATTTAGCGCCCACCCCCCACCACCCCACAACCCCCCCCCACCCCCCCACCTCCCCACCACCTCCTCAGGACAACCTGGAAGCACTTTGCAGCCAACGTTCTCTACTTCTCGAAGCACACTTGACTGTTGTAAGCACGGGCCGGACGCAGCGGCTGATGTGCGCACAGCAAGATCCCAGAGATAAACGACCAGGCCGTCTGATTTTCCTCCCCCTCAAGCGATGCCGGTCGAGGGATCGGAGAATTCCCACTGCCCTCCCTTTCAAGACGGCGGCCATGGGATCTTTTACATCCGCCCGAGATGTCAGACAGGGGTTGTGTGTGTGTGTGTGGGGGGGTGGGGGTGGGGGGGTGTGGGGGGGGTGGGGGGGGGGGGTTGGGTGTGGGGGTTGGGGGCGGGAGATGGGGAGCCCCGGTTTGACACCGCATCCGACAGATGGCACCTCCGAGAGTGCCGCAAACCCCCTCGGTGCTGCGCTGTGGATAGTCGGCCTAAATTGTGGGGCTCGAACACTCTGGGAGTTGGGACTTGAAGCCAGGACCTTCCGACTTGGAGGCCCGAGTTCGGCCCTGTGGTGACCTGCGGGAGGTTAACCCTTTCAGTCCTCGTTGGCGAGCTGATGCACTCTCCGTGGGTCGCAAAGGGGCTCAGCTTCCAAGAGAGTCACTTCAAGATGGCAGCGCATTGGAGGGCGGTTTCAATTTGTTGGCAAATTGTGCTAAGAGTTGCTTATGTTTTTCTCCAGGCCGGTAGGCTCACTGATTGTATCAATGGAGGGGTGTGCGATTAATATTGTGGTGTGTACGCGGACTGCGATTTATTTAACTCTGTTACCACAGAAAGTGTTTTGCTGTAACAGCTGGTAGCAGGCTTCTGCAGTCAAGGGCTGTATGGGGCTTGGTAATCAGCCTCAGCAACCTACACCTCTCCGTCGTTCCCACTCTAAACCTCTCCACCTCCTTTAAGGCATTCCTTTACCCGTCACCTCCAGACCCACCAATCTCCATTGACTCCTGATCTAGCAACGCCTCGAATTTCAAACTCTCTTCAAATCCCTCCATCGGACTCACCCGCATCCCATCTCTGTAGCCTCCTCCAGCCCTACAACTCCCCAAGATCTCTGCCTGCTCCCCTCCCCCAACTCCAATTCTGGCCTCTCGAGCATCTCCCACTTCCACCATTGGCGGCTGTGCCTTCAGCTGTCTGGGCCTTAAGCTCTGGGATTTATCACTCCTCCCTCCAACCCCCCCCACCACTGCCCCCGGACCCCACCCAAACCTCTCTGCCTTCTCTTTCATTTAACCTGCTCCTTTGCCCAAGCTTTTGTTCTCCTGTCCAAGAGTTCCCTCCTGCCGCTCGGTGTTAGTCTTTGTCTGATTTACACGCTCCTGCGAATCACCTTGGGGCATCTTGCTCCATTAAAGACGCTGTACAGATGCAAGTTGTTGTTGTTGATATTTGCCTTTGCCCGATTTTTTTAAAAAATCGAAAATGAGGGACCAGGGGACGAATCCTTCAGGTTATTGTTCACGAGGGACAGTCACAAGATGGGTGCGGCTTTCAAGTCATTTTATTTCCCCAAAAACTGGCGGCCTCCATTGATGGAGAGAACATAAAAACATGAGAAATAGGAGCAGGAGGAGACCACTCAGCCCATCAAGCTCGCTCTGTCATTCAATATGATCATGGCTGATCTTGGGCATCAACTCCACTTTCCCGCCTGTTCCCCGTATCCCATAATCCCCTGAGAGACCAAGAGTCTGTCTATCCCCAGCCTTAAATGTATTCGATGATGCAGCATCCACAACCCAATTCCAAAGATTCACGACCCTTTGAGTGAGGAAATTTCTCCTCATCTCAGTCCTAAATGATCGGCCCCTTATCCTGAGATTGTGCCCCCGTGTTCCAGACTCCCCGGCCAGGGGGAAACAACCTCTCAGCATCCACCCTGTCAAACCCCTTCATAATCTTGAATGTTTCAATGCGATTGTCTCTCATTCTTTTAAACTCCAGCGAGTATGGACCCAATTTACTCAGCCTTTCATCATAGGACAACCCCCTCATCCCAGGGACCAACCTAGTGAACCCTTGCTGTGCCACCTCCAATGCAAGAATATCTTTCCCTAAATATGGAGACCAAAACTGCACACAGTATCCTGGGTGTGATCTCACCAACGCCCTGTACAATTGTAGAAAAAATTCTTTATTCCTGCACTCTAGTCCGCGTTGTAATAAAGGCCAACATGCGATTTACCTTCCTAATTGCTTGCTGCACCTGCATGCTAACTTTCTGCATTCCTTGTACAAACGCACCCACGTCTCTCTCTGAACAACAACATTTTCAAGTTTCATGCTTTTAAAAAAATATCCTGCTTTCCTATTGCTACAGCCACAATGAATAACCTCACACTTCCCCGCATTATACACCATCTGCCACCTCACTTAACCTGCCTATATCTCTTTGTAGCTTCTTTGTGTCCTCCTCACAGCTTACATTCCCACCTTGCTTTGTATTGTCAGCAAACGTCGATACATTACTATAATAAAAGCAAAAAACTGCGGATGCTGGAAATCCAAAACAAAAACAAAAATACCTGGAAAAACTCAGCAGGTCTGGCAGCATCTGTGGAGAGGGACACAGTTAACATTTCGAGTCCGCATGACCCTTCAACAGAACTAAGGATAAACAGAAATCGAAACGTTAACTGTGTTCCTCTCCACAGATACTGCCAGACCTGCTGAGTTTTTCCAGGTATTTTTGTTTCTGTGGTCAATACATTACTCCCTGTCTCTTCAGCTGAATCATTGACATAGATGTGGGGTGGGTTAACTCAGTCGGCTGGCTGGCTGGAGTGTGGTGCAGCATCATGCCAACAGTACAGGTTCAATGCTGTGCTAGTTTATGGAGGCCTGCCTCCTTGCCTTGCCCCACACTTGATATGGAGTGGTGCCCCTCAAGCTATATAACCGATTGCCTCTCTCTAACAGGGAAGGTGCCTATTGTCCTTCATGGACTATTGCTAATTACCAGTTTGTAAATAGCTGAGGCCCCAGCACTGATCCTTGTGGCACTCCCATTTGTCACAGACTGCCAACTTGAAAATGCCCTATTCATGCCTACTGTCTGTTTCCTGCCCTTCAACCAATCCTCTACCCACACTAATATATCACAGCACTCCTTCCCCAACTCCACAAGCCCTTATCTTGCTTATTAACCTTTGGGTGTGACACCACATCAAATGCCTTTTGGAAATCCAAGTATACTACATCTACAGGTTCCCCTTTATCTGTTTTACTACTTATATCCTCAAAAAACTCGAATAAATTTGTTATCAAATTCCCTTCCATAAAACCATGTTGACTTGTTCTAATCGTTCTCTGCTTTTCTAAGTGCATTGTTAAGACTTCCTTAATAATAGATTCCAGCACTTTTCCAACGACTGATGTCAGGTGAACGAAATTATAGTTTCTTGTTTTCTCTCTCCCTCCTTTCTTGAACAGCAGTGTTACATTTGCTAACTTCCAATCTGCTGGGACTGTTCCAGGATCTAGGCAATTTTGGAAAATCATTCACTATCTCTGCAGCTATCTCTTTTAGAACTCTCAGTTGGAAGCCATAATGTCCTGGGGATTTAAAATAAGAGCGAATTTCTGTGGATGCTGGGAAACTGAAACAAAGACAGAAAATGCTGGAAAAACTCAGCTGCCCCAACAGCATCTGTGGAGAGAAAGACGGAGTTAATGTTTTGAGCCTGTATTCTTCAGGAAGAAGAGTCATACGGACTTGAAATGTTAACTCTGTCTTTCTCTTCACAGATGCTTTTAGACCTGCTGAGTTTTTCCAGTTTTTGTCCTGGGGATTTGTTGGGTCTCAGTCCCTTGAGCTTCTCTAGTACTTTTTCTCGACTGATATAATTAACTAAACTTCCTCACTCCTATTAGCCCCGAGGTTAACCTCTATTTCTGCTCCAAAACTTGTGTCTTCTACAGGAAAACAGGCACGAAATATTTGTTCAGCTTCTCTGTCAATTTCCCCATGATAATTTCTTCTGTCTCTGCTTCTAAGGGACTAATGTTCACTTTAGCTACTCTCCTCCCTTTTTTATAGACTTGTAAAAGCTCTCTTACAATCTGCTTTTTATATTACTGGTTAGCTTGCCCTCGCATTCTACATATTTTTTTCCCTTCTTAACCACCTTTTTGGTGGCCCTTTGCTGGTTCCTAAAACGCTCCCAATCCACTGAGGTGAGGCTGGCTACCCAAGTGCCACTTTTTACAGCATTTGACTGCTGAAGCCTTGTGCCGGCTGCAGTGAGGGGTAGGGCTGCCCCCAACCTCCGGCCACACGCCCAGACCCGCTTGGTGCCGATGGTGGCTGTGGTGGGGAACGAGAGGGCGAGTGGAATCGGCATTCCTCCGGCTACGACAAAAATCCATCGCCAGCCTTGGCACATCTTCGCTTCCATATTCTGGGACGGAGAGAGAAGTCTCTGGCAGTCCCACCTTAAAAGGAGGAAGCATAACGGAATGGGTGGGAATATGAACTGGGGGCAGGAACGGTGGGAGTATTAGACCCCTGCAGTCCCAAACCTTGGTGGCGTTAACTCTGGACTGTGTATTCTGGCTCCCCTCTCCCTTCACCTCCCCTAAGCTGAATGGTTGGTGGTATTAAATGTTAAATGCGTATACGTAACCAGTATGAGTGTCTAATTCAGTAATGTAAAAATTATACTGCCAATAATCTGATGCAGAGAGGGCTGTCATGGAATTTTGAAAACTGATGGACAGTTTACCTGACGCATGGCTCCAGCTGTGTGTCAAAATTTGAATTTATTTTCTCTGCAGTGGGATGCTACACACTGCCTGATAGGGTGGCAGAGGCAGAGTCAAATCACTGAGGTAAAGGAGTTGGATAAATACTTTAACAGAAAAAGCCAGCAGGGCTATGGACAACGGGCAGGGGGGGGAGCCAGCACACAGCCAGGATGGGCTGAGTGGCCTCCTCCTGTGCTGTAATAATTTGATGATTTAAAATTTTGGGGGTTTTTTTTCTCTGTTTTGTAGCCAGTCAGGTCTGGGTGATGAATGGGGTTGGGTTAGGGCAGGGGGTGGACATGGTTTTGAAAAAAGAATATTGCTCATGAATCGCATTCCCTTGATCTCCATGTTCTGCCCGTAACCCAACAGGCTCTGAGTGAGATGGACTGGCAGAGGCGATGGTGCGTTAGCCCACTGATGTAAATACAAGTGTAAATTTTGTTGTGGCTGCTCTTGAGTGCGTGAATGGATTTTGTTTTCCATCTCAGTAGCCCCTGAGCCCCTCCCCTCCCAATCAAAAATTGTAAAAAAAACAACAGGATGTCTTCTCCAGCGTGGAATGGGTGGGTGAATTTAATCGATTTTAATCATGTGACAGTGATTCCCCGCTGCGCCCCCCCCCCCCCCCCCCCCCCCGTTACCTTATGCACTTGGCCCTGATTTGGTGGCAGAGGATGTGGGGCCCACCTGGCTTTTTAAAGGGGGCACAATCGACAGCGTCAAGACGCACCACGGGGCCTATTTGAGTTCGGCCAGGCCTCTGAGAAAAGACGCAAGGGGTGTGAGGGGGTAGTGTTGAGTGGGGCATGAGGTTTGTGCTCAGTTTTTCCCCTTGCTTTTGGAGTAGGTTTGTTTATCGACTCAGCAACTGAGTAAACTCCCCATCGGAGGTCGTCAGTGACACTGTGGGTGGGGGGGAAGGGGACACACACACACACACACACACACACGTGGGCTTTGTAGTGGCTGGACGGTGGGGTACCCCATCTATGCCGCTACACAGACAAGCATTGCACATCCCATGAAGCCCGTTGATGTATTCGACTAGATGTATGCCCTAAAAGGGGATGGGCAGCACAAGGTAGGGGGTTGTGGGGGTCGCACTTGGCTTGACCTCTGACCTATGCTGCCCTCTGACTTCCAAATTGGTCTTAAAGCCGCGTGTCACACCCTGACCGGTCACTCGAGTTGCCAACTCTGGTTGGGGGGGCAGTCCTGGAAGTTTCATCAAACAATCACCCACCCACCCATCCTCTCTCACTTCCGCCATTGGTCCATCTACCAGGTGGCCCACTTTTGCAACAGCCAATCGGAAAGAGAAAAGACTCTTCGAAGGTTGGATGGCTCTTGACTCTCAATGGAATGACCTTTCCCCCGATCCCCACCATATCTCCACTATTTTGATAACTATGAAAGTGTACAGATGAAAATGTAAAAAAAAAAATTAATTTTGGCGCTCCTGTGAATTTTTTCCTGAGTATTTGCTCATTTGTATTATCCCGGATATTAATTATCCATTCCTGGGGCATCCAGGACAATTCTGGAGGAGTGGACAACCCAAGTGTTCATAAGTAGGAAGGCCTCTGGTTTCCAGCAGTCTTAGGTTTTGTGTCCTTTTCTCACTCAAACCTGGAAGGCCCGAGGCCCAGCCTTGACTGTGTCTGGTCAACGTTGTCACCTATGTCACTGTGTCACGGTCCAAATAGTGTTTATGGAGTATTCAAAGATATTAAAAGTTTTATCATGAAGTGAGTACAAATGAAATTAAACAGATCTGAGTCTCTTTTTTTTAAGCTCTCCTCTCACTTTTCTTCATGGAACTGGAATGATACCGAGCTAAAAGGGTTAAACCACGAGATAAGGTTGAACAGACGAGGTTTGTATCCCCTTCAGCATAGAAGATTAAGGGGTGATCAAATTAGGGTTGCCAACTGTGATTAAATGTATTCCTGGAGGTTTCATCACATGACTCGCCCCCACACTCCAGCCTTTAGTTGGCCAACACGTCCATCCTTGTGACGTACGGCCTTCCTACGCCAATTGGAAAGCAATAAGACTCATTACCCAATTGGATGATGCTCGACTGTCAGTCAAACAGCCTTTTGTTCCCCCCATTTTCAATCTTTTTATATCTGGGTAAAGAGAAACGTTGAAAGAAAATGACAGAAAAGAATCTTTTTGAATGTCCCGATGATTTTTCTCCAGGGTTGTCCTGGAGACCCCAGGCCAATCCTGGAGGGTTGTCAGCCCTAGATCTGATCAAGGTGTTTAAAGGATTTGGCAAGATGGTAGAGGTCACTCAGGGAGTCCAGGCTGCTGTGGCAACCTGCACTTTTACATACATGTTGTAGTCTGGAGCTATCAATAGCAATGGTGGAGGTGCCAAGAATCTCTCAACCACATGGCTGACCAGGAATTTCTCCCAATCTTACCACCTGCCATTGGCACATGTTGGAAGGAGTTGCAGGTCAATACTCAACCTGTTTGGCTGTATTATGAGCACACCTTCCTTGACCATCAAGTCCTGGAGTGGGACTTGAACCTGGACCTAGAGCTATTGGCTCTAAAACAGGGACACTACCCACTGTCCCACACAAGATGAGGTAGATAGGGAGAAACTGCTAGTAGTCTAGAACAAGGTGCATAACCTTAACATTAGAGTCAAGACTTTTGGAGTGATCTCAGGAAGCACTTCTTCACACACAGGGAATGGAAATCTGGAACTCCCTCCTCCCAAAAAGCTGTAGAGGCTGGGGGAGGGGGGTTGTCAAATGAAGGGGAGTAAAATCTGAAGAATCAAGGGTTTTAGATGGATTTTGGATTCTAGTCTTGCAGGAACTAACTGAATTCGAACAGGCTCATGGGGCCACATAGTCTCCTCCTGTCCCGATGTTCTGAACCTGCCTTTATATTTCATAAGCTCATTTAATGTTGAGGGTAAAGCTGGCTCCATCGACACTCGTGTCTCTGAAAGGCTTTGGGGGTATTTCTATATTTAGGGCACTGCGTGTGGATGCAAATTGTCACTGGAATGCCAAAAGGTCAGTTGGAAGCAAGAAAACTGGTTTACATTCCAGTTTTGTGCCTCTCTCCTCCATGTCGCCGTGTGTCATTCAGAGCTGGGAAAGAAAGAACTTGCATTTATATAGCACCTTTCACAGCCTCAGGACACCTCAAAGCACTTTACAGCCGATGAAGTACTTTTGAAGTTGTAATGTAGGGAAATGTGGCAGCCAATTTGCGCACAGCAAGCTCCCACAAACAGCAATGTGGTAACGATCAGGTTATCTGTTCTGTTGATGCTATTTGAGGGAAAATTGCCAGGATAACGGGCGTAGCTCCCCTGATCTTCACAATAGTGCCCGCAGGATCTGTTACATCCACCTGAGAGGGCAGACAGGTGCTGGGTTTAGCACTTCATCCAAAAGGCAGGAGCTCTGACACCGCAGCACTCCCTCAGCACTGCACTGGGAGCGCCAGCCTGGATTTTGTGCTCAGGTCTCTGGAGTGGGTCTTGAACCCATGGCCCTGCTGGGTAGAGCACACCCACTCAGCCACAGCTGACAGTCTTAGGCCCCAGGCCTGAAGCCAGGAAGTTTAGCAGATCCCAGTGGATGGTTGGGAAGCTGCAGCTGGCTTCAACAGCCTCCGGCCTAGGGAACGGGATAAAATCGGCCAGGGCTCAGGGTTGGCTGGCTGTGATGGCTTTCGTGGTAGAATTGCGTGCCGACACCTACAGCCCGGCTGTACTTGACTAGGGCCAACTTAGTTTGGTCACTGGAGGGAGGAGGATTGGTGGGGAGGGTGGGTTGGTGGGAGGTGGAGAGGTGTGTGAGGCGGGATCACGGGAGAATAAATAATGCTTCCTTTTGAACTGGAAAAGGCGGAACAGAATTTCCTCATCTCAGTGAAGGGGCAAGGCTGTGGTGCTTGACTCTGAGCATAACGCGCCTGTTGCCATGGCGCTGCTGAGAGAAAGAGATCTTGGGAATTGTTTCAGGTCAGGGGGAGAAGAAAAACAATTTTTTTTTCAGAAGGACCACAGCAGAAAAATAAGAGACTGTGTCTGGCTCTTGCCTCCCCCTCCCCATTCCCACCCCCACCCTCTGTCTATGGGCTGTTCCGCCACTTGTGGTCAGCACCTCACTCCAGGGTTAAAGGTCACACATCCTGTCATGGGGAGGGAGGCGAGACTCGAAGGTACGTGACCCCTGTCAGTTCTTTCTCTCGAACACGCCATACTCCTACCTGAGGGTGCCGGCTCTCGGCTGGGGATACAGGTCCACAGGAGTGTTGGGGGGTAGGGGGTCGAGAGGTTAGGGTTGCCAAACCTCCAGGATTGGCCTGGAGTCTCCAGGAATTGAAGATCGATCTCCAGGACACTGCTGTGGGCCACCCTGGAGAAAATTCATCGGGGGCATTAAAAAAGATTGACTTTCTTTTTGTTTTCTTTGACCATTTCTCTTTGCCCGATATAAAAATATTGAAAATTGGGTAGGGGTGGGTGGGAGGAAAAACTGTTTGACTGACAGTCAAGCACCATCCAATTGGGTGATGGGTCTTTTTGCTTTCCAGTTGGCGTAGGAAGGCCGTACGTCACAAGGATGGACGTGTTGGCCGACTAATGGATGGAGCGTGGGGGCGAGTCACATGATGGAACCTCCAGGAACACATTTAATCACAGTTGGCAACCCTATGGGAGGCTGAGGGGCAGGGGAGGAGGAATCTCAGGCCAGACACATCCTGTTCTCTCCGCCACCTCATTTTTCAGCTGGACACTGGACAGTGTTGATGGAGCAAGGGTATGATATCGTGCTGAGGTGAAATAAGAGCGGAATACTTTATTCATCCCCGGGTCGTACAGAGACGCTCGACTAAGGCGAACCTGATGTTGCTTTGAAGAAGGCGGGCAAATGCCACCCGATCGGGCGTCACACAAGCAATGCCCCCCCTCCCCGTGTTTGAATAGCTCACAATCGGACATCACGTGACCCCGTGATCGGACACCCAGGTACGTGTCTGGCCGACGTGTGGGAAATCTAAAACCGAGGTTGAGGGTGGGGGGGGCACAGTCTCGGGATGTGGAGCTGAACGTTTCGGACTGAAATGAGAACTTCCTTCACTCAAAGGGTTGTGCATCTTTGGAAGTTCTCCACCCCAGAGGGTTCTGAATGCCCCATCATTGAATATATTTAAGACTGAGGCAGAGTTTTGCCCTTGCAGGGAATCAACAGATATGGGGAGCTGGCGGGGAGATGGAGTGCAGGCAGAAGATCAACCAAG